>NC_079440.1:16027896-16327896 GCF_903798145.1 Danio aesculapii | reverse complement strand
CACCCCTGGCCCTAGCTATTACCTACTTTCTCCCAGGGCCATTTATATCAAAGTTGATATTTAGCCGCATCATATTGGTACTATGTAACATCTAGTTTTTATGAGATGAGTTATTAGCCCAACACTCAAGCCCCAATCTGGAGGACCAGGACATACACTATGGACAATTTAGCTTACTGTCTTTGAACTGTGTGGGAAACCGGAGCACCCAGAGGAAACCCACAGGAACACAGGGAGAGCATGCAAACTCCACACAGAAATGTCAACTGAACTGACCCAGCTGGGACTCAAACCAGCAACCTTCTTGCTGTGAGGCGACAGTGCTAACAACTGCGCTACTGTGTCGCCCTACCATAGGCTTTTATTGGCTATAAATTATAGGACACTTACCACAGTCAAAGAAAAGAAATATATAGACATATGTTCAAAGTCTTGATGTTGGGAAGATTTTTACTGCCGATTTTCAAAGAATTCTCTTAAGCTCACCTAGGCTGCTGTTGTGAAATATTATTACAGTTTAAATTGAGTTGTTTCTACTTCAATATATTTTTATTTAATTATTTCTGTGAAGGAAAAGCTGAATGTTCTACATCATTAGGTAACATAGGCTCATTCTGAAAACGTAGCCCTACATTTCTGGAGATCACAAATTATGTAGCCAGAAGTACATATGGCTGCATTTTGTCTTTAAAACGAATGCTACGGGCGGTATGACGCTGTTCCTTTTTGCGCTTACCAGCTGACCGCTTACCTCGTTTTGGATGACTTTTTCCACTGTTGAGTCTGGCAAAGAACAGCTCCAGAAAGTGGGTAAGACAAAAACAGAAGCCAAAAAATAAAATAAACAAGTAAATATCAGGGTGAGAATGTGGTAAAATCTGAAAACATGGTAAAAATCAGGCGAGGGCTTTTCTTTTTTTTTTTGGACTGCTTTTTTAAAACACTGTCAGTTGAGTTTAGGGAAGTGGATGTGCACTGGTCAATCGGTTGGTTGGTCGGTCAGTCAGTCAATTGACAGTAGCCTCTGGTGGATTTACACGAGTAGAGCAGGCAAGAACGGCACTCGCGAGAGACATTTTAGATTTTAAATAATGTACACAACAGCCTTGCGGAAAATAAAACATACATCCTGGGATGTATTTGGTGCTCTCCAGAAATATATATAGGGGTATGTTTTCAGAATGAGCCTGGATTGTCATTATTCCAGTCTTCAGTGTCACATGATCCTTCAGAAACTTACAAATGTTGAAAACAGTTCATATTTTCATGGAAACCGCCATGAACTGTTATAAATCTACTTTGGACATTTAATGATTTTTGTAAATTACATAGTATTTAACTATGAACTGTGTTTTAAAGCATTACTATATATGTTACAGATAAACAATTCTCTAAATACATATAAAGCGTGATAAATAGTGCTGTAAATGTAAATACTGTAGTCTTGCTATAATTGACTTACAGTAAATTACTGGCGAACTGCAGCCAGTAAGTTACTGCAGATTCAACAGAAAACTGTTGAAACAATGTACATAAATAATTACATGTCATCTAACTGTCATTGAAGCATTAATTAAGTGTTAATTTAGACTATTGCTACAGTAAGGTTAGGATTAGCAGAACACATTGATATGAACTTGCAAATGTGTGTATTGTCAATAGAATAGTCATTGAGAGACCATCAAAATAAAGTTTAAAAATTTCAGCTTTTGCAATCAAAAAGATGTTTTGGACAAAGTAAAGTAATGAAAATGTGTATCAAATGTCATTTGTGGCAACTGTAGAGTACAGTAGATTTGAGCAAGAGTCTGGTTCATTGTGTTATCTATTTTAATGTGATATGTGTAATGATGTTGAATGTAATTATGTGGTGAAGCCAAAGACAAATTTCCACTTGTGGACAATAAAGAAAGTCAAAGTGTTAGCAAATGTTATGCAAAAAAAAAAAACTATTAATATAATGACTGCTAGTTCATATGTTCAGAATGTCTAAATATTCACTATGTCTAAATGGGACCATCACTGTGGTTGTGTTATACATCACATTTTGGTTAAATATGGAGTAACAGAATCAAAGATAACTGTCTAACACGCTTAATCTTGTTTACCTTCAGTGTCAGCGGTCTATCGCCATTCATGGGAGACAACGACAATGAAACCCTTGCCAACGTCACCTCAGCCACCTGGGATTTTGAGGACGAGGCATTTGATGAGATTTCAGATCAAGCCAAAGACTTCATCAGCAGGCTCCTGAAAAAAGACATGAGGTAAGATGAAAGCCCTTTTTATAAATCTGAAACATTATCTCACCAACATTATTCCAAGAACATTTTTGTTCATTTTGTTCCAGGTTAAAGTTTGTGTAAAATTAAAATTTACAATGTTTATTTTGCTAGCCCACATCTTTTACGTGAACAATTAATCCGTGCAGTTAATCCACTAAAAAAGTGTGTTTTGGTCATTAGATCTGACCATTTACTTCTTTATTTGAGGTGGTGGTCATTCTTTGTTGATGTCAGTTTGTCGGCTTTAGGCACAATATACTTAACCACGCCCTTTTTATTGTTAGTTTGCTATGAGGAAATGAAAAAAGCCCTGCCACTTACTCAGTGTCAAATTTTATAGACTTTAACCTTTTTAGAGACCCTATAGATGCACATAAAGCATTTTTGTTGAATAGCACAGATTAAGCTCTAGGCAATTAAAGATATAATGTGGTAAAAAAATATTAGTGGATTCACGTCATAATTTTTTCTAAAATTCACATTGTATATATTTATTTATACTTTTCCTCACTTTTCTAACAACTTCTCTTCTTTTCTTTAAAGTCTGTGTGAAACTAAAATGTATAATGTTTAATTTGCTAGCACAAATTGTTATTCTTTAGGTGTACAATTAATCCATTTAAGTAAATCCACTGACAAAAAAAAATGAGTTCGTTTGGGTAATCTTCAATAAAAACCTGACCATTTCCTTCTGCGTTGGAATGGTGGTTCCTTACAGCCTTACTCCAAAATGGATTAAATTCAATTATTTCCTCAAAATTCTACACACAATACCCCATAATGACAAAGTGAAAAAATATTTTTTTTAATTTTTGCAAATTTATTAAAATAAAAAACCTGAAAAATCACATGTGCATAAGTATTCACAGCCTTTGCCGTGAAGCTCTAAATTGAGATCAGGTACATTCTGTTTCCACTGATCAAGCTATGGTCACACTGGGCTTTGTGTGTGCGAAATTCTGTCCATGTTTTAAATTTCTGTCCAGAGAGGTCCTGTTTTGATCCTCGATTGGTCTTACGCAGTCGAGTGATGCGATTTCGCAGGTCAGAGTTCACCAAGCTTGAACTTTGCACCGCAGTAACCTGCGAAACTTGACGCATGACCTTGCGTTTTCGGTCTGACGCGTTCGTGTGTGTATGAATGGAAGTCTATGGGACGAAAAGCCCAGTGTGACCGCAGCTTCATTCTTGAGATGTTTCAGCAGCTTAACTGGAGTTCACCTGTGGTAAATTCAGTTGATTGGACATGATTTGAAAAGACATACACCTGTCTATATAAGGTCCCAGGGTTGACAGTGCATGTCAAAGCACAAACCAACCATGTAGACAAAGGAATTGTCTGTAGACCTCCGAGACAGGATTGTCTCAAGGCACAAGGCTGGGGAAGGTGACAGAAAAATTTCTGCTGCTCTGAAAGCTCCAATGAGCACAGTGGCCTCCATCATCCGTAAGTGGAAGATGTTTGGAACCTCCAGGACTCTTCCTAAAGCTGGCCGGCCATCTAAGCTTAGTGATCGGGGAAGAAGGGCCTTAGTCAGGGAGGTGATCAATAAACCAATGGTCACTCTGTCTGAGCTCCAGCGTTATTCTGTGGAAAGGGGAGAACCTTACAGAAGGACAACCATTTGTGCAGCAATCAGGCCTGTATTGTAGAGTGGCCAGACGGAAGCCACTCCCTGCCTGATATTTGCCAAAAGACATCTGAAGGACTCTCAGAACATAAGAAACAAAATTCTCTGGTCTGATGAGACTAAAATTGAACTCTTTGAAGTGAATGCCAGGCGTTACGTTTGGAGAAAACCAGGCACCGCTCATCACCAGGCTAAAACCATCCTTACTGTGATGCATGGTGGTGGAAGCACCAGGCTGTGGGGATGTTTTTCAGCTGCAGGAACTGAAAGACTAGTCAGGATAGAGGAAAAGATGAATGCAGCAATGTACAGAGACATCCTAAATGAAGACCTGCTTTAGAGTGCTCTTGACCTCAGATTGGGGTGATGGTTCATCTTCCAGCAGGACAATGACCCAAAGCACACCACCAAAATATCAATGGAGTGGCTTCACAACAACTCAGTGAATGTCCTTGAATGGCCCAGCCCGAGCCCAAACCTAAATCCTATGAAACATCTCTGGAGAGATCTGAAATTGCTGTATGCCGTCGCTTCCCATCCAACCTGATAGAGCTTGAGAGGTACTGCAAAGAGGAATGGGCAAAAATTCCCAAAGACTGGAGTGCCAAGCTTGTGGTATCATATTCAATAAGACTTGAAGCTGTAATTGCTGCCAAAGGTGCATCAACATAGTATTGAGCACAGGCTGTGAATACTTATGTACATGTGATCTTTCAGGTTTTTTATTTTTTATAAATTTGCAACAATTCCAAAAAATCTTTTTTCATGTTGTCATTATGGGGTATTGTGTGTAGAATTTTGGAATAAGGCTGTAACATTAAAAAATTTGGAAAAAGTCAAGCACTATAAATACTTTCCAGATGCACTGTATGCTTAACCACGCCCTTCTTACCATTAATTTGCTTTGAGGGAATGATGTGCAAATATAAAGAACTGTCCCATACTCAATATTCCATTTCAGTTGGAAGTACATCAACATACTGTAATAAATATCCCAGTTCATGCAGACTTTAATGATGTGTTTATTGACAAGTGCTGGACAACTTGTCTCTCACAACATCCACCAATCTCAAATCACAACATCCAGTCAGTTCTTGATAGAAGAAAACAAGTCCCATCCTGCATTTTACCTTGTTCAGGAAGCTTTTCAGCTTAGATATATGCTACAACAGAGGAAAAACACTAGCTTAAAGTTTGTGTCAAATTTAGCAAATAACTAATATCTCAGTAAAATCTATATTACTGTAAATGAAGGATAGGCAAAGTAAATGATCAAACTCATGCTTATCATATCTATTAGTAGTACACACTAAATATTGAGATGAATATTTTATTTTAATGACCCATATTTTAGGGCCAGACTGACCTGCGCTCAGTGTTTCGAGCACTCCTGGCTCAAACAGGACACCAAAAACATGGAGGCTAAACAGCTGTCCAAAGAAAGGATGAAAAAGTACATCCTGAGGCGTCGCTGGCAGGTGAGAGCATTATGATTTATTTGTTAAACAGAGAATTACTTTGTAGGGGAAACTGTCTCTCGGTGAAGGGACAGAGCTTAGTCTTCATGTTTGTGAGCATCTCTGCAGAAAACAGGGAATGCGGTGCGAGCCATTTCCAGATTCAGCTCTATGGGAATGTTAGGAGGGATTGGCCCAAAGAAAAGCTCTCCGACTGAAGGTAATGGCCTAGCAAACCATTTTTACATTGTTGCCACATACTGTAAATTACAGGGTTTTTTAAAAATCAGTTTGGTATTATTTTCATAACTAATTAAATACATTTCAAATCTCTTAGACAAAACTACTCACACTTGTAGTTCCACAAGTCATTCTTTCAGTACCTGATGTCATGATTGGACATATTTTCATTCCACATAATCATTGTTTCAACAAAAGATCTTTGTGATACGTGAAAACATTTGGTTAAACCACTAAAACACAACAGTAAGACCTTTTTTTTTCAAATTAGTTCTTAATTAGTTGATTCAGTAGCAGATAATACAATGTACAGGTTTCAAATCATCCTCAGAGCTGATTGAATGTACTGTAAAACTCTAAACACAGCCATCAGACAAATTGACAGAAGGTATATTTGCAGTTTTTCTCAGTGGCTTTGGTGCATTTCTCACAACACTATTTACATTTGCACAACAGTTAATGCGTTTCTCAAAACAATTAGTAATTTGTGCAAATCATAGTAGCAGTTTCTCATTCCTTCCAACAAATTGCAAATGCTTTTGGAAATGCATCAATTACTTTCAAACAACTCTATGCTTTTTTCTAACATTATCATTTGCTTATGTCATGTCAGTCAAAATTAACTAAGCTTGTGAATGCTGAATAGGAATTCCATGTTAAACTAATAGTTCTCATTTCATTACTTGAGTCATTACAAACAAAAATGTTGAACTAGTTGACAAAATTTGTCAAATGGAAATTTTTTTTCATGTAAAAATGTAATCTTTTATTTCCTGTAAATGTCTTCTAAATTGAAACATATCATAAATGAGTTACAGACCTATGTATGTTGTAGGTTCAGTTCCAATATGTACTGCAATATTGTTTACAGTTGTGCACAGCTTTACCCAAAGGGAGTTTATGTTGGCTGTAAATAAGGGTGTATTTATTCTTTTGCATAATGCTGTGAATAAATCAGAATTGCGAAGAGCATATGCAGTAAAAATGTGAAACATACATACTGTATTCAGTGTCTTGTACTCAGATACCTTACTGAATGCAGTGATGTCTAACTTTCTTAGACATGAATACTTGCTTTTGAGTAATGAGCTATCCATTTTGAGCAAGTAACACGCTTTTGCAGGTTATCAACTAGGTTTTGCAGTTTGTACTAATTGTTTTGAGAAATGCATTAACTGTTTTACAAACGTAAATAGTGTTGTGAGAAATGCACCAAAGCCACTGAGAAAAACTGTAAAAACAAAGTATTTATTCTAGTAATGCTGCACTGTATTGTTGCAACCTTTTCTTGACTACAATCTCTTGCAACAATTTGTAACTTACAAATTATCCGACAAATTAAAAATCGATAAACAATAAATTTTTCAGTGATTAAATATTAAGATCAGTTGAATGAAATTATATATAGATGTACTGTATTTGACTGGATGTAAAGAGATGCAAATCAAAAGTTTAATAGTAATAGCTTTATGAAAGGCAGTTGTAAATGAAACATTTATATAGATGAAACTTATTTTGTGTAGTAAAAAGGGTAATTTGTGATTGTGTATTGTACACAATTAATAATATGCTGAAATGTTTGAAAAAAGTTGTGCCAAACCAATTCTATAAAACTGTAAATGTCATATTTGTACAAATATTATTTGCATCTACTATAACAAAAAACTCCCATAGTTTCCCATATTTTGTGATTCATATTTTTATTCTTATTAATGGGTTATTGATCTTTCTTCCAACAACTTTTAACAACTGGAAAAAGTTACTTTTATTAACATTTTTATAGTTTAATGTGATGTAATGTCTGAGTTGGTGTTGTATATTACGCTATACCTTGTAATAAACAGCCACTATTTCTGTTATTTTACTGACTTATTTCTCTATATACATTATATAATTAAATTGTCAAAAATTATACATTATATAATTAAAATGTCAAAAAACTCACTTTGTTAAACTGTAGAGTAGAATTTTCTGCATCAAAAGTTGACAGAGCAGAGATAAAACTCCCATGATGGGATTCACATCCGTAAATAAAAAGAAACTTGTGAATCACAAAATACAGACGGTGTTAATTAACAGATATTTTTTACAGTGTACAGTATAAATATGATATACATGTTTGCATTTAGAAGAGCCTCCAGCACCGTTTCTTGAGAGCGTGGAGGATGAAAACCACACTCCAGCAGCGCCCAGCTTCGCTTCTGTCATTCAGGATGTGGAAGTGGTGGAAGGCAGCGCTGCCCGCTTTGACTGCAAGATTGAAGGTAATGAGCTTCAGCTTCAGCAGCTTCTATATTTTAAGTACTGAGTCATTACTCTTTTACCATTAACCCTCAAATATATAACTGAATTTGAAAAGATTTTTATGCTCACCATCCCTGGGTTTGTTAAAAATACAGTTTTAAAAAACCATTGTACAATACCAAAATATCAAATTATAAAACTTTTCAGGAGCCATTAGTGTAGTCAGCTGTGTCACATGATTCTTCAGACATCATTCTAAGGTTGGTGTGATAGATAGATAGATAGATAGATAGATAGATAGATAGATAGATAGATAGATAGATAGATAGATAGATAGATAGATAGATAGATAGATAGATAGATAGATAGATAGATAGATAGATAGATAGATAGATAGATAGATAGATAGATGACATTTCTTAGTAACAGAAGTTGTCATAGTTGAGTAACTATGCGCAGTGAATGGGAGTATAAGAAATATTTTTTACAATCTTATTTGCTGAAATAATTAGAGGCGACGCAGTGGTGCAGTAGGTAGTGCTGTCGCCTCACAGCAGTCGCTGGTTCGAGCCTCGGCTGGGTCAGTTGGCATTTCTGTGTGGCGTTTTCATGTTCTCCTTGCGTTCGTGTGGGTTTCCTCCAGGTGCTCCGGTTTCCCCCACAGTCCAAAGACATGCGGTATAGGTGAATTAGCAAAATTGTCCGTATGGTGTGAGTGTGAGTGATCGTGTATGGATGTTTCCCAGAGATGGGTTGCAGCTGGAAGGGCATCCGCTGCGTAAAAAAATTTGCTGGATAAGTTGGCGGTTCATTCCTCTGTGGCAACCCTGGATTAATAAAGGGACTAAGCCAAAAAGAAAATGAATGAATGAATAATTAGAGGAAAAACTCAACGATGGTGTTATCAAGACTTTCAGAAATGAAAAAAATAATTTGACTGATAACGGCATACAGAAGTGAAAATAACGTCAACTTGTCCTGTTGAAGCTGAAATAGAAACACCTTGCATAAGTGGTAATATTCTTAATATATTCTTAAATATTCTTAACCAAGCCCCTACTATATTCTGCTTCAGTTAAAAGTACATCAACATACACTTAAGTTAAGTAACTTAAGTTAGTTACATAAAGGTAATGTAATGTTGTTTAGTTCAGTCAACATAACATTTATAATTTAGCTTTAATCTATTTAGTTATTGAACTTAAATAACTAAATAGATTAAAGCTAAATTATGAAATTATTTTATTCAAGTTTAACAAGTATAAAATTTCACTGCAATGCAAAAAACTATCAATTGTTCTAACTATAATGTGAAAAAGACACAGGTTACATGGCAATTTTATAACACTACTATAATGTTAAGGTTAACCACATGATGGTATTACAACAGAATATGTTACTATGATTCAAATGTTGTCACAGCCTCAATATAAATGCATAAAAAAGAAAAATCTCACCTGTGTCCACATTGGGGAAACTTTCTGTGTGCTTTCTCAATTTGTACTGTAATTTTCATCTTTTGTTTCCCATATAATGAGAGCGATTGTTGTGGCTTGAATCTTCCTTCCTGTGTTGTTTTGAAACTGCGCATGTGCACCTATTGACCAAAATGCGCTACTGCAGGAGCAACACAACTCTCTTTCAATCATTTCAATTAAGCGAGCTGAGATCAATTTAAAAACTTCATTCATTCATTTTCTTTTCAGCTTAGTCCCTTTATTAATCAAGGGTCAACACAGTGGAATGAACCGCCAACTCATCCAGCATATAGGTTTTAAGCAGCGGATCCCTTCCAGCCACAACCCAAAACTGAGAAACACCCACACACTCATACTCTACGGACAATTTAGCTTATTCAATTCACCTATAGCACATGTCTTTGGACTGTGGGGGAAACCGGAACACCCAGAGGAAACCCATGCGAACAGAGAGAACATGCAAACTCTACACAGAAATGCCAACTGACCCAGCCGGGGCTCAAACCAGTGACCTTCTTGCTGTGAGGCAATCGTGCTACCCACTGTGCCACCGTGACACAATTTGAAAACTTACTTTTTCTATTTTTTTCCAACACAACTCTTTTGGTTATATTAGACAAACATAAATTAATAGTTTAATTATAGCCACATGTTTTGGACCAACTAAAGCCATAACTAATTTTTTGAGTGTACTGAAATAAAGATCTCAGCAACTTCCTGTTCACATAGATTTAATAGGTGTAAATATAGGGATAATAGAACTCTACTGATTTACTTTGTTTTCTGAAAAATAAAGGCTACCCGGATCCTGAGGTAGTGTGGTACAAAGATGACCAACCTATTAAGGAGACACGACACTTTCAGATTGACTACGAGGAGGATGGCCACTGTAGTCTGGTCATCTCAGAAGTTTGCCCTGATGATGATGCCAAGTACACCTGCAAAGCCGTCAACGGCCTGGGGGAAGCATCCTGCACCGCTGAGCTGATGGTGGAGTTTATGCAGGAGGAGGAAGGAGATGCTGAAGGGGAGGAGGAGGACTGAACAATGATGGAGAATGGACTGAATAACCCAGGAGACGAATATCTTAAACAATTACACACCAATTCAATCCTTCTTCTATTTTACATCGTATTTATGTGTCTTCTTACTACCTAGAATAGTATGGAGAGAGCGAAGCAGTTTTCGAGTACAACTTTTTGCCAAAATCAGATACATTCCAGCTTGAGCCTTTAATTATCCCGACTGATTTTCCAAAAGGGACTATTAATGTGACAACCTATGTAGCCAACACAGGCTCATTGAGAAAACGTGCTTGCATGTACAGTTGGAGATAAAATTATTAGCCCTCCTGTGTTTTTCTTTTTCAAATATTTCCCAAAGGATGTTAACAGAGCAAGGAATTTTTCTACAGTATTTCCTATAATATTTTTTCTTATTTGTTTTATTTCGGCTAGAATAATAGCAGTTTAAAATTTTTTTTAAAAACATTTTAAGGTCAATATTATTAGCCCCATTAAGCAAATTTGATTTTTTTTATTGTCTACGGAATAAACCACGGTCACACGAGTTTGAGCATGCAAAATTCTGTTCTAACCAGATAATTAGAGTTTAAAAAAATGGCACGTATAAGAAATCATGTCTAAGCAACGTATTTGAGATTGTTAAAAATGCACACAGTGCCATCTGGTGGATTTGTAAAAACAAAAACTGAAGCCGTAGTCCAGGGTATATTTTTGTCAATCTCAAATGTATGTATTTCCAATGAGCCTGGGTTGCACCTAGACACATTCTGAAGTTGGCATAATTGGACAACAAAACACAGAAAACACTTGGGTAGCACTTTATAATAACTGCACTCTATGAATCATTTAATAAGCACCAGTTTTCAAGTCATTAAGTCTACATTAATAGACATTAGTAAGCAGTTTAAATACAGCTACAGATGCTGTATTCTTGACTTATAAGCACTTATATAATGTGCTTAATGATTGTATTTTCATACTTTTCTGATGATTCATTTTTCACTATTAAATTGAGTATTTTAGTGAACAGTTAGTGAATATAACCAGCTTCTAATGGTAAAAATATATTCCTTTTTTTATAGTTACACTTGATAAATAAAATAGTCTGCAGAAACACGTTGATTAACATTCTCCCTTTGTACATGTCATCAGAGGGGGGAAGCCCTGCCCATTGGTAATGATCTCTCTCTCATTAGCATAGGACACTAGTCTTGTTATTGAATCTGCCACTATGCTGACACAGGCATTTGCAGCCCTGCCCTATTTTGAAAAGAGCATAATCTCATTTGAATTTAAAGTGACAGTCACCAATTTGGATCAAAGGCTAAAAGAAAGAGATTCCAAGAGTTATAAAACATTATTCATGTGGTATTTAGAGCTGAATATTTATATATATATATATATATATATATATATATATATATATATATATATATATATATATATATACACCCTAGGGACATCAGAGACTTATTTTACATCTTAAAAAAGGGGAATAATATGTCCCCTTTAATGAATAACAAATAATATTTTCTAATGCTTAATAAATGATTAAAAGTGCTGTTATTATAAAGTGTTACCAACATGGGTTTTGTTGATTACATATCATTAACTTTTTGAGTCAGTATACTTTAGTGCACTCATTTTACATGAAATCTGTGCCACAGTGAAATCTAGTAATAAAAACACAGCTCCTCTAGCCACGTACATACTGTTGGAGATCTTACTGTATGAAGATATTACCTTTATTAGTTATTTTTTTTAGTTTAATGATTATATATTACTGATTTATTTAATAGTTATTATAATTATCATGTCTAAATGTATCCAATTCGGTCATTTAGAAACTGTGGATGACCGCCATAGACTCCTAAAATAGACAAGAAATGTCTGTGCTGTTTCCACTTTGAGTTCACTTTAACTTTTTTGAGTTAATTCACTTGCATGACAGAGCAATGAGGTGAATTTGTGCAGCAACCTGCAGTACAACCCTTCATATCATATTTATGACCGCATACAGGCTTCAGCTGCCTTTGAGTGTCTGCACTATTCTCTGAGAATGAATTAGTCATTGAATTAAGACTCAGACCTGCTTTTTTTCTTATCTTTAGGTTCTTTGCTTATCATACAATGAAATTTAAAAGGCTATTAGTTAGCTTTACTTAAAGAAGTGAGTAAATCCATTGCTTTTAAAATGATTAGTAGACTGTACTTTAAAAAGTGAGTAAACTCGTTGATTTAAAACTATTAATTACTTTAGAGTGAAGTCTGTCTTACTTTTTTAAAGTAACTAATTGCTTTTTATGGTGTGCTTTAAATTTGTCTTTACATAAAATATGGCATATTATAATTAGAGCTAAATCAACAAGTCTGGCCTTGTATGTTAATTGAGGTTTATTTGATTTAACTGGCAGTGATTATCTAATCACTTATATAAATAAAGTGTTTCCCTTCTGTGCTTTGTGATATTTATGTTTTTTGTTTCACTCAAAAAAGATTTAATCTGCTTATTACTTACCTATTTAAACAACATAGTCTCATTCTGAAAATGTAGCCCTATATACATTTCTGGGGATCGCAAATTATGTAGCCAGAAGTACTTCTTTAAAACGAACGCTATGGGGCGGTATGATGCCGTTTCTTTTCGTGCTAGCCAGCTGACCGCTTACCACCGTATGGACGGCTTTCCCGCAGTGACCAGTTTGTCCAGTTAGCTCGCCGTGTACATCGGCGGACTTGAGATGCAGAAAGGAGTTGACCATGATGATGGGGTTCAAGTCCGGCGAAGAACAGTTATAGAAAACAGGTAAGACAAATACAGAAGCCAAAAATAAAATAAACAAGTAAATAACAGGCTGAGAATGTAGTAAAATGTGAAAACGTCGTAAAACTCAGACGTGGGCTTTTCTTTTTCTGGATTACTTTTGAAAACTGTCGGTTGGCTTTAATGAAGTGGGTGGGCGGGTCAATCAGTGCTTTTGAAAACACTATTGGTTGGGTTTAGGGAAGGAGGAGGGTGGATCAGTCGATTGGTCAGTCAGTCATTCAGTCAGTCGACAGCGGCCTCTGGTGGATTTACGCGAGAACAGCAGGCACGAATGGCATTCGCGGAAGAAATTTGAGATCTGAAAAAGCGTCAGCGGCCTCTGGTGGATACAAAAACAGGAAACTGCAAAAAATCCAGGGATTTGATGCTCTCCAGAAATGTATACAGTGGTAATTTTTCAAAATGAGTCTAGGTTTTATTTAAAATAACTACTTATTGAAAATGAGCCGAATCAACACAATTTCTGAGGTTTGTTTTGGACAACTTAATTGTTTTATGTTCAATCTACTTCAATTTGTACAAATAATTAAGTTTACTTAACCGATTTGTGTTGGAACAACGTAAAGGTATTATGTGGAACCCATAATTGTTTTTTTACAGTGAATTGTTAGTCAAAAATTATTGTTATTAAGGGAATAAGTTATTTTGAAGTATATTATTTACTTAATTTAGTAATTTAGTATTTACTTAATCTACTTTTAACATTTAGTGAATTCATAATTATTAAGCCTAATTTCTTAAACTAGTACACTAAAATCCTATTTTAATCACACTGGTGATACAATAAGAAGGCTATTTAGTGTCGGAGTTAAATGAAAACTATACAATTAAAATAATCCAGTAAACATTACATAGTATAAACTTTTAAACGTCCAACTGATAATAGATAATAGACTTCTTTGATTAACATTTAAACAAATATAGATGACAATTCACTTTTATCACAGAGAACCATGTCTGTCTTGTTAAACAGTGTAAAGTATATAATCCATTTTTTCTGTAATTATATTTAATATATTTTATGAAGTGAAAAAGAGGTTTTAAAGGGTCAAAAATGCTAATATAATAAATTTTATTTGACATCCCTAATCCTACCCAATACCTAAAACCAGCTACTTTTTTGAAATTTAATTTTTAGATTTGATTTATTTGTTTCAAACAGAAAAATCATACATCAAAAATCAACAATTCTTTAAACAAAAACACATTTTAACATTGTCGAAATGGAGCGGGATGAAGCACAAGCGTATTATTTTCCCCCATTATCACACACATCATTTGTCTACCTCAACTTATTTCGTCTTTTACTTATCTCTTCTTTTTACATGAGATATATGAGCTTTATATTGGACATATTTTGGTATCTTTGACATATTATATGTTTGATTCCTTTTGTATGTTTACATTTTATAACATAGACCCAAAAATTTAAATTGAAATCATACCTTTCTCATTTTAAAGTTTTGTTAATCACCTCTATTCATCATATATATATTCCTTTATTAATATATATTTATACAACTTTTTTAATTGATTAATATCCTGACATTGAAACTGTTCCAGAATGTTCCAGAATTTCACACCACATACAGACATACACAATTTTTTTAAGTTGTCCTTGTTTTCAACCTCCTAAGATTTTGTTCTTCTCTCAGTCTTTCGTCAAAAAACTTTTGTATGCATTTCGGAAGTAATTTATTCCTAGCTTTAAACATAACTTGTTCTGTTTTAAATTTAACCAAATCATTCAACGTAAGTATCTTCAAGTTAAAAAATAAAGGATATGTATGCTCCAAATACCCCACATTTTCTATCAGTCTAATTAAATTTTTTTGCATTGTACACAAGTATCGTAAGTTAGATTTATACGTATTCACCCAAATTTCAACACAATAACTCATATATGGCAATATAAGTGTGTTATACAATACATACATTGCTTTATTGTCAGTTTTTACCAATTTTGATATCACATTATTTATTTGCTGTTTCCAACTAATTCAATTCAATTCAATTCAATTCACCTTTATTTGTATAGCGCTTATACAATGTAGATTGTGTCAAAGCAGCTTCACTTAAAAGGTCATAGTAAATAGGAACAGTGTAGTTAAGTTTGTAGTGTTTAAGTTCAGTTCAGTTTAGCTCAGTTCAGTGTGGTTTAATAATCACTACTGAGAGTCCAAATATTGAAGAGCAAATCCAACGATGCGCAGCTCTACAGATCCTGAACCATGCAAGCCAGTGGCGACAGCGGAGAGGGAAAAAAAACTTCACTAAAGGCGGAAGTGAAGAAAAAAAACCTTGAGAGAAACCAGGCTCAGTAGGGCACGACCATTTTAATTTCTCCGCTGGCCAAACGTCTTGTGCAGAGCTGCAGTCTCAGTGGCGGAGGCTGGAAGCTGGCCTCAGCGAAGACTCGTCTGTCTCTGGAGCGTCATAGGAAACAGTCTCATGTTCTCCACTCTTCCATGACCATCGCAGTAGTTGTTCAGGATTCGGCCAGGTCCAGGATATGGAAACCTTGGGATCATCTCGTCGTTGGTCTTGGATCGAATCAGTGACTCTGCATAGTCTGAGGGCCTCGGGAAGAGTATCCCCAGGTGGAAATGGAGAATAAAGAAAATAATTAGCGTAGCTGATGTTCACAGTGTATATCAGCAAGATGCATAACCTGTGTGGAAGCCCCCTAAGTGGTGCACTAAGTGTATGCTTTACTGAACAGAAAGGTCTTTAATCTAGTTTTGAATTGGGAGAGTGTGTCTGAGCCTCGGACGTTATCAGGAAGGCTATTCCAGAGTTTAGGAGCTATAAATGAGAAGGCTCGACCTCCTTTACTCGACTTTGCTATTCTAGGTACTACCAGAAGCCCTGAGTTTTGAGATCTTAAAGAGCGAGTTGGATTGTAGCGAGACAGAAGATTGGTTAGATAAGCAGGAGCTAGATTATTTAGAGCTTTATATGTAAGAAGCAATATTTTAAATTCAATACGAAACTTAACAGGCAGCCAGTGTAAGGAGGATAAAATTGGGGTGATGTGATCAAATTTTCTAGACCTGGTTAGAACTCTGGCAGCTGCATTTTGTACTAATTGAAGTTTGTTAATAGAGGATGCTGGGCAGCCAGCAAACAGAGCATTACAGTAGTCCAGCCTAGAAGTCATAAAAGCATGGACTAGCTTTTCTGCATCTGAGATGGATAGCATACTTCGTAACTTAGCTATATTTCTCAGATGAAAGAAAGCAGTTTTTGTGACATGGGAAATATGATTTTTAAAAGTTAAATTGCTGTCTAATATGACACCCAGATCTTTTATAGTAGAACTAACGCTAACTTTGTATCCCTCTAATTGTAGATCGAGTTGTGAGATCTGCTGTGTACAGGATTTAGGCCCAATAAGTAATAATTCTGTTTTGTCTGAGTTTAAGAGAAGATAATTGTTGGTCATCCAGTCTTTAACATCTTTAATACACTCAGTTAGCTTGGACAGATTAGACGTCTCGTCAGGTTTAGTTGAAATATATAATTGAGTATCATCTGCATAGCAGTGAAAGCTGATCCCATGTCTTCTAATAATGTCTCCCAGGGGTAGCATGTATATTGTAAACAGTAAAGGGCCTAAAACTGATCCTTGAGGCACCCCGTATTTTACTGGGCTGATTTGTGAAGGCTGTCCATTTATATTTACAAACTGGTAACAGTCAGATAAGTATGACTTAAACCATTGTAGGGCCTGTCCCTGGACACCTGTAGACTTTAAGCGATTAATAAGGATACCATGGTCAATGGTGTCAAATGCCGCACTAAGATCGAGTAGAACTAATAGCGAGATGCACCCTTGGTCAGCAGCTAAGAGTAAATCGTTGGTTATTTTCACTAATGCAGTTTCTGTACTGTGATGAGCTCTGAAACCTGACTGGAACACTTCAAAAACATTGTTGGTCTGCAGAAAGGAGCATAATTGAGCAGAAACAACTTTTTCTAGTATTTTAGATATAAATGGAAGGTTTGAAATAGGCCTATAATTAGCTAAGTTGCTGGGTTCCAGTTGTGGTTTCTTAATAATAGGTTTAATAACAGCTAACTTGTAAGGATTTGGAACATGGCCTAAAGATAAAGAAGAGTTGATAATGTTAAGAAGAGGTTCTCCTATAACAGGTAGCAATTCTTTCAGTAACTTTGTTGGAATTGGGTCCAATATACACGTAGCTGATTTAGAGCTATTTATAATTTTGTCTAGCTCTTCCTGTTCTATGATTTTAAAGCACTGTAGGTTATTTAGATTCAGAGGCGTGTTTACTGGATCTGAAGTATAAGGCGGTGCAGAAAGTTTAATATCTCCTATTTTCTGTCTAAAGCCTTCTATTTTATCACTGAAAAAATTCATGAAGTCATCACTACTAATTTGCGGTGGAACGTTTTGTTCCAAAGATGACCGATTATTTGTAACTAATTTTATGATCCAATACAATTCCAAGAAACCTAATTGCATATACTCTTTCTATAACTTCATTATCAGTTTTTAAATCTATTTTATGGCTACTTTTTAATTTTCCCAAATAACATAACCTTTGTTTTACTTATTTATAAGGACAATTTGTTTATGTTGAACTACTGCTACCTCAGTAACTATTAATAAGCAGCTCATTCGTAGATTATTGAGCTAAAACTCTTAGTTAATGGTTTGTTAATAGTTAATGGTTTGGTAATAGTGTGAATTGTACATTAAAATATACTGTAACAATAATAATAATAATAATAATAATAATAATAATAATAATAATAATAATAACAATAAGACATATATAAAAAGTATTTTTTAAATTCTAAAAATCTAAAATGTTAAATATTTTGATAATAATACACTCAAAAAATTACTTGTTCAAACTACTTATTTGAAATAAGTTTAAAAAAAACACAATTCTTAGGGTTTTTTGGGGACAACTTAATTGTCTTATGTTCAATCCACTTAAACTTGTAAAAACGATTCATTGATTTGTGTTGAGACAACATGAAGGAATTGTGTGGAGCCAAGCATGTAGATTCAATATTAAATATAACAAAAAAAATGCTGCACAACAAATAAAAACACCAGAAAAAACTATTAATCAATATAGTTACAATGTCGCAGCTCTTCAAAAAAAAGTCAATTCACACGCTGTTCATCCAAAACTACAAATACCGGCATGCAACAGAACAAAACATTGCCTCCCCCTCGACTCCTCAGCATGGCTTTTTGGCACTCCCCAGCGGGGGATTGGTGCTGAAAGGCTTCATTGTGTCGGGGATTGAATGGGGGAGTTTGCGTTTTGTCGAAGTCCGTCTGTTATCATCCACACAGCGCGGATTAACTGGCCTGCCCGAGTCCGAGCCATGCGCGTTATCATGCCGCAACCCTCCAGCGGTGCGTTTTTTGTGCGTTATACAGATAAATGCGCCCTGCTTCCGAGCCGCTGCCGCTGACTGAACGATGCTCAACAGCTCCGAGAAATGAACGGAGGGCCCGACAGATACGGATTAACAATGTAGGGATGCTATTGTCGAAGTCTCGCATCTGATACGGAGCTCTGCGGGTTTGCATCGATGGAGAGGGCGTCTAGACACCTATAAAATCCTGCGTTATCTTTGTTTGCTTGCTTTTTTGCTTCTTGATTACATTTTGGAGCGGAATACGTTTTTTCGAAAGGATTTAGCGTCGCCGGGCATCAGACAAAAAAAAAACATGGGGAACGCAGAAAGTATGGATGCTCAGCTCACAGATTTCAGGGCGAGGGGCAGCAAACCCCCTAAACTGCCCATGCCGGACCCCGCCGAACTGGAGGAGAGATTTGCAATCGCACTGGTAATTCATGACTAATATCCTGAAATTCTGGAAAAAGCGTATCGATGTAATTGGTATCATGTGCACAACTAGTATATAAACTGGCAGCCCACGCCAGCACACACGCCTCTATTGTGTGCGCCTGGCAGTGTGCAGCGCTTTGATGCTGTTTGCGCGTGCATGATAGCTACTAATTGCAGGCGCGCGGCCCCTTTATTGTGAATTCCATTTTTTAGCGTCACCATATTGTGAGCCTGCACATTATTGCGGTAGTTATGCTTTTGTGTATGATTTTCCTTATCTAATTCCCTAGTCATGGCAGCGTGCGCTGTAGGCCACCGCATCCCCTGCATTTGCTTTTAAATAGGATTGTTTTTGCGCTGGATTTAACGGAATTCTTGTAGCTTGAAAAGTACATGTACTCATTAATATCCCGACTGAGTTACGGTGTATATTAGGTCTTGTTAGCTGATATTTGAGCCACTGGCACAGCCTGTCTGGTTGTTGTCTGTGATGTGGTCTGAAAAGCATCAGTGCGTCTTGATGAAGGGCTCTTAATGTCTCGAGGGATATACGTAATATATGTGCTGCGATCTAATTCACAATACATCTTGCAGTCTATTAAAATGACATTTAGAGTGATACAAATATCTCATCAGAGACTTGAAATTTCCCCTCAGAGATCGGTAAATATATCTGCGTTGTACCTGTAACTTCGAAGGGATATAGTTCATAGGGAAATACAAACTTTATGTTAATTGACCGCTGAGTTCAAACTTTTTATCCTTCGGCAGAACATTAAAGAAGATATTTAGCTGAAAACATGGTCCTCAGCGATTCATAAAATGAAAATCAACAGCCACCTGCACTTTGAAAGTCAGAAAAGCACATACAGGCAAAACTAAAATAATACACATGGCCCCTGATGACACATTAAGGTTTTTTGAAGCAAAACCGAAGCAAGAAAATACATTTATTTTACAAAATAATTACCTTTCAACCTGTTGCATAATAACAAGTGTATAAACTCACACATGAGCTGACATGGTTTGTTTACCTGTGCATATATTGTATTGTTTACCAAAATGGTGATGTGTCTATATAAACAGAAAAGTTATGTTAAATCTCAACAGGAAGATCTCAATCGCAGATTCATAATGTTTGATACACTATATTTAGTGATTGAAGCTTGTGTTATAATCTTAAGGTATTAATGTTGTGAATAATGTTCAGTTTCTTAGACAGAGCAATTATTTATTTTTCTAAAAACTCGATGTACACTAAAAATGTGAAACAACCATGTATTTAATTCAAAATACATTTCTATATTGGGTTAAGTGAAAAATTATGGCTTGGTTGTTGACATCTTGCCTGACATTTATATTATAGCCATACTGAAAGCACCAATACATAGTTTACTCCATTATTAAAAATAAAATAACTAGCAATAGCTACATGTGAGCAATTCCAGTGTTATGGATGTAACATTTGCAGTAAAATCTTAAAACATAAATTCAGAGAAAGTATATGTTAACATTATATTGAAACATCTGTTTATATTTTCCAAAACAACTAACCACAGAGTTATGGGAGCAGAAAAACATCAATCTGTAAACATTTTTTTATATTTAAAAAAAATAATAAAACAAAAAACTAACAAACTAACAACAAAACAAAACTAAAATCTAACAAAAAAGTTAGCGAGTTTACAGTATACCACATACTTTGTAGAAATTCTGTTACTTAAATTACATAACCCAAAAGAAATAATGCTAATCAAAAGAATAAGAGTTGGCTCTCTGTAGAACAAAAGTGATTGGTTTTATTTTACATTTTTGCATTTATGAGGAAAAAGCTCTGTTATGGATGTGACAGATGTAAAATTGGCACTTGTTTGATTTTGGTAAATCAAATATAATATTTTTTTGAGTATTTAAAAGCACTGTACAATACTTGCTTATAAAAAATGATTTTGATATTTTGGTGAAAACTTTACTTTATTTCATGGAAAGGTTGACATTTGCATGGAATTGCTCATGTATTTATTATAGCTTAGTCCAAAGTACAACTTTACCTGGATTTTGATTTTAAGTTACCCCAAATTTATTTAATTCATTGTCTATAAAAACAGTTTTTTACCTTCCAGCCTATATTTTTTTTCCTCGTGCAGAATATTTTGATTAATATTAAAATACATTTTTCATTTTCAACCAATTCAAAACTACAATTTGAGGATAGTTAAAAAAATTTACAAATTACAGTAATTTTTTTTTGGTTGCTCCAAAGCAAGATTATATTGTGATCAGTCATTTGACGATAACCGTTTTCAAGGTATACTGCAGTTTGGAAAAGTCAAGATTTTAAAACCGCCAAAATTGTCTGCTATACCGTTCCAGCAGTATATGTACGATTTTTTTATTTCTTTATTTTATTTTTTTATTTTTTTAAGGACAACAGTATCTCCAGCAGAAAAGATGTCCAAAGATGCTGTTTTAAATTGTAAAGAAATCTGTGTTTTTGAAACCAATGAAGACAGAAGTCAAAGATTCATTTTCATTATTCAATCTGACATGTTTACTGCTACAAAATATTTGAAATGCTACTCAAAATAAAATTTATTGTGTTCAAAGGGGGGGGGGGGGGGGGGGGGGGGGGGTTAGTTTTTTACCTATATGTTTAAAAAGAATATATTTATATATTTTAGAGCAGTAATGCCATCATACCATGAAAGTTTGAACCAAAGTTAAACTATACTTTGAGAAAAACTTTTTTTTAGCTGAAACAAATTACAATATTTTTTAAGTTGGTTCAAAGTGTAATTTTATTCAGTGTATTGTCAGGAATCCTAGGTTTTATATTTATTTTGCCTTTATATGTTATTACCTTAACAATATGTTAAGGTAACTCAAACCATTTGAGGAAACCGATTGCAACAAACCATTTAAGTTCAAAAACTAGTTCTAATGAGTTCTGCCAACTTAATCCATTTGAGTAAACGAAGCAATTTGAGCACAGTAAAACCCAATAAATTAAGAGAACTCAAACTAACTGAGTACTGTAAAACCCAATAAGTTAAGGCAACTCAAACTGTCTGAGGAAAACGATTGCAACAAACCATTTGAGTTAAAAACGAATCTATATGAGTACTGTGAACTTACTCAATATTAGTTGAAGTAATGAGCTATTTAATTGACTCATTACCTTCAACACTGAGTTCAAAACTCTTTTCAAATGAGTAGAATTAACTTTCAGTACATTTTGAGTTAATTGCACTCATTTCATTTGACAAAGTTTACTGTTAGGTTTTACAGTGTACAGCTTGGATGATCTGAGGGTGAGATAATTTTTCGAGTGAACGATCTCTTTAATCTGTATTATTAGCTTGTTCTATTTTCCATAGTGCTTTGATTAATGTGACTGCATTCATTTTTGACAAGGTTTACATGTAAAGTTCTCAAGGGTCTTTAATCAATTCACTTAGAGTTGGTCATCTGTTACTTATCTCCTTGATTTAATTTTCAGAGTGTCCCCCAAACAGACACATATCGTGTGCTTACATTAGAGACCTGCCCTTAGAACAGTCGAGATCTAATCAGTGCATTGAGTATCCCAGTTAAAAGTCTGCAAATCAGCATAACGGCTCCATGCCATGTGCGCATCATGCATGTGTGTGGGCAAGTCTGTTTGTGTCTGTGTAAAAGGGAGATGGAGCGGGGGGAGTGAATGCAAATTGGCTAATGTTGCCTCGTTTTCTCCGATTTGCATCACAAATTCTGTCCCAGTAGTGTTGGCTTTTGCAGCCCAAGTCTCTTCAGTTCACCCTTTTCCAAGTGTTGGGCCCTTCTCCTGTGTTTTCATTTCAAACGCCCAGACTGTTTTGATTTCCGAACCTTTCTCTCATTAATCATTTAGTCAAGCTTATTATCCCCAAAATCAGAGAACAAAAAGTATAGCAAGAAAAAAACACACACAAGGAATTAACAGAATGTTTCAGTTAGCTATCTCTGAAGGATTGAATTAATTTAAATATAATTGACTTTAAGTGTATATACTGCTTAATACATTCCATTTTGCATGACATTAAATTGGAAAACAGGTTTTTACATAGTAAGTAAATGTAAGTTAAGTATTTATAATGTAAAAAAATGAAAAAAAAAATAATAATAATTGGTCAAAATATGAGTGGAATGATGTTTCATCAACATTTTACATAACAAATGTCTTTATGAAAAAAGGAAACAAGCTACGTATTATTAACATTCTTAGTAAATTTATTTGGGCTGCACAATATATTGCTTTAGCATCGATTTCACTATGTGCGCATCTGAAATAGTTACATTATGCAATGTTGAGTCTGAAATCTACAGTTGAAGCTCCCCTGTTTATTTTTTTCCCCAATTTCTGTTTAACAGAGTGAAGATTTTTTTCAACACATTTCTAAACATAATAGTTTTAATAACTCATCTCTAATAACTGATTTCTTTTATCTTTGCCATGATGACAGTAAATAATATTTTACTAGATATTATACAAGACACTTCTGTACAGCTTAAAGCGACATTTAAAGGCTTAACTAGGATAATTAGGTTAACTAGGCAGAATAGGGTAATTAAGCAAGTTATTGTATAATGATGGTTTGTTCTGTAGACTTGGGAAAAAAATTGCTTAAAGGGGCTAATAATTTTGACCTTAAAATGACTTTTTTAAAAACTGCTTTTATCCTCACCGAAATAAAACAAATAAGACTTTCTCCAGAAGAAGAATATTACCAGACATACTGTGAAAATTTCCTTGCTCTGTAAAACATCATTTGGGAAATATTTAAAAAAGAAAAAAATCAAAGGGGGGCTAATTATTCTGACTTTTACTGTAGGTAAATACAGAACACATGTGATTTGTAGAGTCACTGCTAAGTTTAACCATGGTTTATAATTTGCATGTCTTTTTTTAAGTGTGTCTGTGACTGAGCATTTCAAAAGTGTTAAAAACATTTGGCCACAAAACGATGATGTTTGGAAGCGTAACTGATTAATTTGACTTATTTTTTTTATTTATACAGTATTGATATGTTTTATGCAAGAAAAAGTTTTCTTTAGACATTTTGTCTTGTTTCTAGTTGAAATATCTACATTTCAAAGCGAAAATAAGATAATTTCACTTGCCACATTGGCAGATAATTTTGCTTGTTTGAATGAAAAACTATTAATTTTGACTTATTTCTTCAGAAGGAGAAAACAAAACTGTATTTTTACTTGATCTAAGAATATGTTTGATGTTTGGACTAGAAACAAAACAAAGCAAATGAAGAAAAGCTTTTTTTGCATTGTAATTATTGCATTTTAGACCCCCCAGAAAACTGCCAAATAGAGCTATTCAAACCAGCCTGTGAAACTAATCATATTGCAGTGTTTATTGCAGAAAAATAAAATACTGCAATATTACATTTTCTTGCTGCACGGTGACACAGTGGGTAGCATGTTCGCCTCACAACAAGAAGGTCACTGGTTCGAGCCTCGGCTGGGTCAGTTGGCATTTCTGTGTGGAGTTTGCAAGTTCTCCCCGTGTTTGCGTGGGTTTCCTCCGGGTTTTCCTCCGGGTTTCCCCCACAGTCCAAAGACATGCGCTATAGGTGAATTGGGTAGGCTAAATTGTCTGTAGTGTATGAAGGAGTGGGTACAGATGTTGCTGGAAGGGCATCCACTGTGTAAAACATAAGCTGCATAAGTTTGTGTGTTTTTAAATAGTTAAAAACTTCTTGCTGACAAATGGGTTAAATTTAATGGATTGACAGATATAATTCTTGTTCTGTATATTTATTTACATTTTTTGGATTTATCAAAAATTGTTACACTGAATGGTATTTTAGTGTATAAAAATTAATGCTAGTCATTAGGGCTGAATGTGTGTATTCAGTAGTCACATTGCAGGATTTGATTATTTATTAAAGTTTAAAGGATGAAGATATTATTAAATATTATTTTATATTTGTTTATAAAATAGTTTCTACAATGATAACCATGTTATTTATGTTTGATTGCAATATATCAATACTGTTAGACTCCCCAGAAAACCATAAATCACTTTTTATTTAACTTTTTTTTATATATATATGCTTGTAATTTATTAGATTTTATGTAGAATTTTATGTAGAAAAAAAAAGGCTTGATCACCCCAGTCGATCTAACTTATGAAATCTTTCCAAATAGAGCTATTCAAATCATCTGGTGACATTATATTCATATAGCCATATACAGCTAAACAAAAAATCGCAATGTTAGATTTTTCCAACATCGTGCAGCCCTACTAGTCATTTTTTGCTTAGAAAAAAATAAGTTTAATAAAAGCCGCATTTGAATGTTTGGAGAAACATTTGATGTCTGAAGTCTCTTGAAATCTTGAAAGCATAATGATCAAGTGTGTAATATAAAAGTAATAACAACTATAGAGATTCTTTTCCTCTAAATATCATAAATGATAGAAGAAATAGTTTAAACTGGGCTTTTAGGAGGCACTGTATTTCAATTTTCATTATAGTAATACTTATTTTTTTATTCTGATGATATTCTGGATGAAGTTGCAGATATTGATATTTTGTGTGAACGATGATAAGATGAATGTTTCTGTGTTGAAGATTAGGCTGTTGTTCAGACTGAAATGTTATGTCATTCACCTCTGCTTTCGACTTTTTTGTTTTGGTGTCTCAGGAATTTAAAAAATACTAGCTTTTCATCACTTTTCGTTCATTGTGTTTTTGATAAACATGGTATGTGCAGTAGCATTACTCATGCACGAGAAAGAAGAATGTTCACTCTCTCTCTATCTCTTCTTTCTCAGAACACTATGAACCTTCCTCCGGATAAAGTGAGGATCCTGAGACAGTATGACAATGAAAAGAAATGGGAGCTGATATGCGATCAGGTAAGAGAGTCTGTTTACATGCAGTCTGTATTATGAGTCTCTGAAAATAAAAGCCAGAAAGCAAATTTACAGAATTTATATAACCACTATTAACCCTATAACCACTAATTCATGTGATCTTTAAAGGGCCATGAAACCCCCCTCTTTCAGTTCAAGTCTACCTCAGAATTTTTGAAAAAATTGCTTCATAATGGGTGTGGAGCGCTGCAAGCAGAGGGAGGAGTGGGCGTGGCCGACAGAGCAGGGGAGAAAGAGGGGAGCAAACAACTGTTTTTAGTTGGCTCACAAAATGAGACACAAACCATGAGGAGACCCATGATTTTATAGTTTACAAACTTAAAATGCAAAGAAATAAACAGTAAGTAATTTAATGTACTGCTACATTTATTATTCGTAATTTCATAAACACAGAACCACAATTTGTTATATCATGATAAAGTGATAAAGATAATCATGTTCATATAAACACTATAAATGAGGAGGACTTCTCTCCTCCTGAATCCCCCGGTCTAAATGCAGACACAGTGGATAGCAGAACAGCAGGTCTCTTGCCCTGTCTATTCAAACCATTAGCTCTGCCGGTAATCCGGAGCATTTTAAAGCACGGATATAGGCGATGAGTCTGAATGGTAGCAAATTCAACTGATAAAAGACAAAGTCCGCACTTCTTCAATTTTCATACACCTCTCCCGACAAAAATGCTTGCTGCAAACCAACAGCTTTGCTGTATTGGCCCTGAAAAGCATGCAACAAACCCCGTGGATCATGGAAACAAACACATATGACCCGTGCCATGCATGGACGCGGTCTCACAGCTTGGCAGGTCTGCCTTGCCTCGGAAAGCACGTGCTCTCATGAATAATTAAAAAGCAGGGTCTTCTCATAGGATAATAAAACTCAGCTATTAATAATAATGAGAAACCAATGCGTCATCACTCCACTAGCAAATTCGTTCTACGTCACAGATTTTGATCCCGACCCAAAAATGATTTTAAACCCAGAAATTAGCTGACAAAAGCTCAAAATTATGCAGTTGTCCTCACAAATAAAGCTGCTAACGCTTAACACACACACATCTGTTAATTTTTAAAAAAAGTACTTGTCTTGAGGGTGTCTTGAACCTTTAAATGGCATGGTTAAAACAATGCTGACAAACCTGTTGTGCACAATCCGCTTAGCTACTATGTCCTCTTTTATGTTGTTAACATATACATAAACATAAATGTTTATGTTGTTAGTAATACAATTCAAACTCAAAATGTACTAGGCTGATTTAGATTTACTTGATTAATCATACTGAAAAGTTTAAGCATCCATCAGTTATCATTGAGTTATATTTTTCTCCCCACAATGAAAACCCCTAGGTGAACTTTAAAGCATTAGTTTTTTTCTCAAAGTAATATTTTTACTTTACACCAGGGGTTCTCAAACTCGGTCCTGGAGGTCTGGTGTCCTACAGATTTTTAGCTCCAACCCCAATCAGACACACCTGGGCTAGCTAATCAAGCTCTTACTAGGCTTTCTAGAAACACCCATGCAGGTGTGTTGGGGCAAGCTGGAGCTAAAATCTGCAGGACACCGGACCTCCAGGACCGAGTTTGAGAACCCCTTCTTTAAACCTTCAGTTTTCATGTCATGTGACCACATGAAAAACAGGTTCTATTTATGTGCATTTTGTTTTTATGTATTTGTAATGTGAATTTGATGATCTTGTCTGACATTTATATCCATACTGACAGCACCAGATAGTTTACCTATTTACCTACTATTTATTGTAAATAGTAATAGTATAGTCTAATGTTATATGTATTTACTTTTATTTTAGTCTAAAGTGCAACTTTACATGGATTTTGATTTTAAGTTGAACCAAAGTACTTCAATTAATTCATCCTCTATAAAGCAATGTTTTACCTTTGAGTCAATGCATTTTTTTCTTGGGTAGAATAAATATTAATTATAGATTAAATAGTAAAATACATTTTTCATTTTTAACCAAGTCAAAACTATAATTTGAGTGTAATGTATAAATTTGGACGTAACAAGCATGATTATACTTGAATGTTTTTAATTTTAAAAAATGCTTAAGAAAAAATATATATTTAGTGTCAACAATAGTTTTACTTTGTGTGAATGTAATTTTTTTCTTAACCACAATAGATATTTTTGATTTAGATTAAATACATTTTTATTCTTTGAACCAAAGATAAATTATACTTTGAGATGCCATAAAACACTATTATCAAATATGATGCTCTATGAAAACACACATACAAGCTTTTAAATGAATTTTGTTTAAAATTTTAGCAAACTATTCCAAAAGCTGCTAGTTTAGTTGCTAAACTAAATACTTGGTTGATGTATTGTTTGGGGGCCAATTCTTACTATTAACTAACTGATATCTATGATTTCACAATCTGGTCAGAAAGAATGCATAAAGTTGCCAGGTATAAACAGTCTCTAATGGCCCATTTCCACTGAGTGGTAGAGTACTGTACGGGTCGGTACAGGTCACTGTTATGAGACTTGCATTTCCACTGCCAAAAGAGTACCAATGGTACCCTTTTGGTGGGCATGGTGTACGACAGAAAGTTTCAGCCAATGTCATTCTCACTTGAGGAAATGTCAAAGTAAAGCTGTAGGGGTCATTCATATATCAAATGAGAAGCACTTCTCACAAAACAGATGCTTTATACACATAAATACTTGTGTATAAATGTTCATGACTAACCTTTCTATGAACAGGATTTGATTATAACTGCAGATCAATGATAAAAATTGCCTACTGTAACATCTGCAATTATAAATAACAATTAACGTTATAAATGCAACATATATGAACACAAATAACCCTTTACAGTCTACATTTAGCCCTTATTTGGCTTCAAAAACATGCAACATCTAGCTCACAGTCAGAGATGTATAGTAACGAAGTAGAACTACTTCACTACTGTACTTAAGTACTAAAAGGCTGTATCTGTACTTTACTGGAGTATTGTTTTTTTCTCCTACTTCCACTTTTACTTAAGTACATATTTTCGATGAGTTTAATACTTTTACTCCGATAGATTTTTTATGAGCTGCATCGTTACTCGTTACTAGAGGTGTCAAAATGGTCGATATCGGTTCAGTAATAGATCATAACGGGTTATTACGTACTGACGTCATTTATCTCCTATGTGCGGTGTTGCAATACTATGGCAAAGGACGGAGGCGCGAGGGCGAGTGAAGGCGGCACAGCACACGAGCCGCTATTTCACTACTACAGAGAAATGTTGTGAGACTCCATCTCTGCCTCTCTCACTTTGGACATTTGACCCGCTGGCCTGTTTGTGAGGTAACTTTATAGATTACCTGTGATAACCGCGTATTATACATACATAGACTGTAACCGCGGCTGTTCTTCCCGCCATCAGTGAACAACGCTTTCATTTCTAAAGCCGATAGCAGCCCTTTCTGTTGAGAAGGTGAAGACAATAACCAGTCAAAGGGGTGTAAGACCTCGCCTGTCAGCGTTTAAAAAGCAGGCGGGATAATATTTACATTAGTTTATTTGCTATAAATGCTCATGCTGTCTTCTGTGCATGAGTTTTGTTTGATACATTCAGAAAGAGTGTTTTCTTTGAGCAGGTCAAATTAAGGGTACAGTTCATATATATTACTGCTGTATAAAAGGACACAATTGTATTACAAGTAACCATTTAACTGTCACACCAAGAAAAAAAAACAATAGAATTTTTTTATTTATTGCATTTCTTAACTCCTAAAGTCGCTAGTTAACACAATCAATACATTTTCCCCCAACACATCCCATAATTTCTAAAATATCAGCCTCTACCAAATGGTTGAGATGTTGGTTTATGGTAAAAGTACCAGAATGAATAAATATACTATAAAAATATGAAGTTTAAGACCAGTTTAATTAAAACATAATCAAAATGAAACATTTTTGAATACTATATCATAGCCATAAGCCATAAAATATTTCAGATTTTCATTTAACGCAGTAATATACACGTTTTCTTTTTTTTACAATAAAATCAAAATCAAGTGAATTAGAACGTTTGTTTACAGCGTTCACAACCAGTAATTTGTGCTCCGAAAATGGGTTTCAATAGCGTTTTGAGTGGATTATGGACTGTTTTTGTGACACACAACTTTGAAAGGTGTGTGTTAAAGCTGTTATAATCTTCCAGATCTGTGGTTCAAGCGTGAGAGAAAAACAGTATTGTAAGTCTTGTTTCTTTTCGTTCTGCTTAATGACGTGCCCCCAAAAAAGAGATTTAAAATAAACAAAACAATATGATGTCTTTTGACTGCATTCTTTAATAACTACATTACACAATACTTGTACTTTTACTTTCAGTACTTGAGTAGTAAATTTTGAAATAAACTACTTGCAATACTTAAGTACAAAAAATGTTGAATACTTTAGTACTTCCACTTAAGTATGGTGCTTAAAGAGCACTTTTACTTCTACTCAAGTCACTTTTTGATAGAGTACTTGTACTTTTACCAACCCAGGCTCATTCCGAGAACGTAGTCCCGGGGACGTTTCTGGAGACCGCGAGATACGTCCCGGGAGGTACGTATTTTTGCAGTTTTTGTTTTCGCGAATCCGCGAGAGGCCGCTGTGCGCGCTTTCTCCCGCGCCGTCCTCGCGTAAACCCGCTAGAGGCCGCTGTCGAACGACCTTCAGCCTGTCTGCCTGGACGACAGAATGATTGACCGTGCGACCGGCCAATCGGCTGACCCACCCTCCTCCTCCGTCCCTAAGCCCAACCGTTGACGATTCACAAAAGCCGTCCAGAAAAAGAAAAGCCCTCGTCTGATTTTTACCACGTTTTCAGATTTTGAGTACATCCTCACCCTGTGACGAACCTGTTCGCTTCATTTTTTGGATTTTGTTTTCTTACCTGATTTCTGGAACCGCTCTTCCCCGGACTCGAACCCGGTCGTCGTCGTGGTCAGCCCCTCCCTGCGCCTCGAGTCCGCCAAAGTACACGAAGAGCTAACCGGACAAACTGGTTGCAGCGGGAAAGCCCTCCACACGGAGGCGAGCGGCCGGCCGGCCGGCAAGCGCCGAAAGGAACGGCGTCACACCGCCCCGCAGCGTTCGCTTAAAAAAATGAAATGCAGCCGGACGTACCCCCGGCTACGTATCTCGCGGTCTCCAGAAACGTCCCCGGGACTACGTTCTCAGAATGAGCCTGGGTTGACTTTTACTTAAGTCTGGGTCTCTAGTACTTTATACATCTCTGCTCACAGTCAATGCAAACCTCTCATCTGTATCTTTAATCTTCAGCAGCACATGTAACCTCTGTTAGAAAGTAATTCCATCATTCCTAGTTCATATTAGTCCAGAAGGTGATAAATAATTTAATAATTAGTTCCTTTGTTTTATCTGGCTTCGCCATTGTTTTTTCGCCTGTCACTCTAGTGTTTGTCCGTTTCTGAAGGGATATCAGAAGCACTTCAATAGCTTTCTGGAGAAAGTGAAACCGCTCGCACTTTTAGACGGCCTCGTAAAACAAAAACAGGACAAGGCAGATTTAGTTTTTCTTGGCTTTCATTATTATATGTATATATTATTACAGTGTAATGTCTCTGCTTTTTATTTAAAAATGGCGCTTCCTTTGTTTTCATGCTTCTGCTTGTGTGCGCTAGTGATGTTTCGCTGTAAACCAATATCGTTCGGTTGTGCATCTTGCTCCACCTTTTGGTAATCTTTTGTCGTGCTAGGTACCCTTTGCAAACGGTACCAAAAAAGTGGTACGGTACAGTTCGCTTTTAGGTACCCTTTGACAGTGGAAACGGCCATAAAAGCCTACTGAACCAAACCATACCGTACCGTACCGTACCACTCAGTGGAAACGGACCATAAGATGTGACGTTCGACCACAAAACCAGTCATAGGTGTTCATTTTTGGAAATTGAGATTTACACATTAAATCTGAATAAATAAGCTTTCCCTATATGTACTCCCTACAGGACGATATTTTGCTATTGAACATCTATTGAACATTTGAGCATCTACAATCTGAGGGTTCAAAATATATACAGTTGAAGTCAGAATTATTAGCCCCCCTGAATTATTAGCCCCACTGTTTATTTTTTCCCCAATTTCTGTTTTGATTTTTCAACAAATTTCTAAACAAAATAGTTTGAATAAGTCATTTCTAATAACTGAATTGTTTCATCTTTGCCATGATGACAGTAAATAATATTTTACTAGATATTTTTCAAGACATTTCTGTACAGCTTAAAGTGACATTTAAAGGCTTAACTAGGTTAATTAGGTTAACTAGGCAGGATAGGGTAATTAGGCAAGTTTTTGTATAACGATGGTTTGTTCTGTATATCAAGAAAAAATATATAGCTTAAAGGGGCTAATAATTTTGACCTTAAAATGATTTTTAAAAAATTCGAGCCAAAATGAAACAAACAAGACTTTTTCCAGAAGAAAAAATATTATTAGACATACTGTGAAAATTTCCTTGCTTGGTTAAACATCATTTTGGAAATATTCAAAAAAAGAAAAAAAAATTAAAAGGGGGGCTAATAATTCTGACATCAACTGTATGTATATATATATATATATATATATATATATATATATATATATATATATATATATATATATATATATATATATATATATATACTGAAAAAATTAAAAAAAGACTTTAAGGCTGTGTAAATGAAGTGTTCAAAAATGCGTATTACATTGCTATTGTTTTGATAGATTTACAGTGTAAAATTGTCAAAATATCCTCACGGTGATCTTCATTACTTCATGTTCTAATGGTTTTTGGCATAAATTACCTGCTTTATCAGGGGTTGCCACAGCTCGCCAATTACTCAGGCAATTGTTTTACTGGCCGATGCTTCCAGCTGCAACTCATGCAGACACGGGGAGAACATGCAAACTCCTAATTTTGTCCCATAGAATATATGTTTGCCTATTGCCAAAATATACTTGTGCAACATAAGACTGGTTTTGTGGTCCAGGGTCACAAATGCGGTTATTTTATTGGATTATGTTTTTTTTAATCAGTATAATCAATTAATTCAGTATATATTTTTTGTTAAATTTAAAAAGTCTTATAAAATGTATTTAATAAAATAATAAATTAGCATTACAAATCATTTTCAGTTTTGGTTTTTGGCCAAGTGCATCCAATGTTTTGGTTTTGGCCCAGACTTTTTAAATTCAGAATTTTCAAATCGCACCAAATTTCTTTTTAAAGATGCTATAGAATGCAAAATCTGGATATAACTAAGTGTAGGTGAATAATAATAGAGTTCAGCACATGGAAATGACATACCGTAAGCCTCAATCACAAGCCTGGGACAGGCTAGAATGCAAAATGCAGGATATACGGATTACAAATTTATTCAATGCCACCCTTAAGAGCCATAAGTTTGGTTTAAATGTATATTTAGTTAGTTTAACATGTATATTGTGAAATATATATAAATAAATCTTTTTATATATACTTCTCAAATGATATTTAACAGAGCAAGGAAATTTTCACAGTATGTCTGATAATATTTCTTCTTCTGGAAAAAATCTTATTTGTTTTATTTCAGCTTGAATGAAAGCAGCTTTAATTTTTTTAAACTCGTTTTAAGGTCAAAATTATTAGCCCCTTTAAGCTTTTTTTTTCGATAATTACCTAATTACTGTCACGGTTCAGTAAGGGGAAAAAGGGGCGAGGACCCAAATGCAGAGTAAAGTAAATATTTATTATAATAATACAAAAATAAAAAGGCAAAAACAGCAAAACAAACTACCCCGAGGGGGAAAACACTAAACTAGAACACAAACAGAGAAACAAACTTGACTGGGTTGGCTGGACGAAGCAGGGCTGGACAGGGATCAAGACTGGAACACATACAGGACTGGGAAATATTGACGACGAACTGGCACAGGACAGCAGACATGAGGAGAATATAAGCAGGAGAAATTAATACACAAACAGATGAACATAATTAACTAATAATGGATTAAGGAGGGTGGGACTAGACAATAGACGGGAGAGCACCTGACACAAGGAGACAACACAAGCCAGGTGCTCACATTAAACAAGACTAGAACACGCAGCCAATGAGAGAACTCATTAACCGCGTGTTCGTATGACAAGACACAAAGCACACAACAAAAGCACGCGACCCATGTAAACACAGAGCCACGTGCTTTGACAACAGACGCAAGACACGAGCACACGATAAGTGAACACCTTACCGTGCGCTCACATAAATGCAACGCGCATGTTTCATCTCAGCGCCAACCAAAACCAACAAGACGGAGACGCTGAGAATGAAACAGCGCGATGCTGACGAAACAAAACAAACACGAGTACAAGAGCGCGCGTCCCAAGGACGCGCAGACCCCGCGCACCCGCGTCAAGCGGGAGCGCGCACGGTCCGCGCGCACCTTTGATGACGCGCACCCAGACAATGACAAAACAAGTGCTCGACCCAAGAAAACTCGAGCCGAGCACTACAGGACAAGACAAAACAGAGCTAGTGTCCGGACTCTGCCACCAAAACAAGAATTTACAAGACCAGAGTGGCAGAACCCTGACACTAGCCCCCCCCAAAAGGGACGCCACCTGGCGTCCCTAAAGGGAACATCCAACAAGGTACAAGACAAACAAGAAACACCACAAGACAACAAAACAGGCAACATCAACAAACACAAGACAGGGAAGTGAACAGGCAAGACAACATAAAGGGGGGGAGGGAGGGGAGCCAAGCCAGACCCAACAAAACGAACAAGGGAGGGATGGGAGGGCAAGACCAGGGAGGGACAGGAGGTACAGTCCAGGGCGGGACCAGAGGGACAGTCCAGGGCGGGTTCAATGGGTCAGAAGCCCCGTCAGACAACCAGGGCTGAGCCGGAGGGTCCGTCCAGGGTGGTAGAGGGGCACACCAAGGAGGAGCAGGAGGGACGACCCAGGGACAGTCTGTCAGGGGAGACAAGGCAGGTTGCCTGATGGGAGCCAGCAGGGCTGGAGGCCTGTGGGGAGCCGGCAGGGCTAGGGGCGGCTTGACTGAAGACCTGAGGGGAGCCGGCTGGACAGGAGGCCTGTGGAGAGCCGGCTTGACTGAAGACCTGCAGGACGCCGGCTGGACAGGAGGCCTGAGGGGAGCCACCAAAGCTGGAGGCGGCTTGACTGAACGCCTGAGGGGAGCCGGCTGGACATGAGGCCTGAGGGGAGCCATCAAAGCTGGAGGCGGCTTGACTGAAGGCCTGAGGGGAGCCGGCTGGACAGGAGGCCTGAGGGGAGCCACCAAAGCTGGAGGCGGCTTGACTGAAGGCCTGAGGGGAGCCGGCTGGACAGGAGGCTTGTGGGGAGCCGGCAGGACTGGAGTCGGCTTGACTGAAGGCCTGCAGGGCGCCGGCTGGACAGGAGGCCTGAGGGAAGCCACCAAAGCTGGAGGCGGCTTGACCGAAGGCCTGAGGGGAGCCGGCTGGACAGGAGGCCTATGGGGAGCCGGCAGGGCTGGAGCCCTATGGGGAGCCGGCAGGGCTGGAGCCGGCTGGACAGGAGGCCCGTGGGGAGCCGGCTGGGGTGAAGGCCCGTGGGGAGCCGGCTGGGCAAGGAGCCGGGCTGGGGCTGGCAGGGCAAGACGTCTGGATGGTCCTGGCAAGGCAAGGAGCCGGGCTGGGACCGGCAGGGCAAGACGTCTGGGTGGGGCCGGCAGGGCTAGACGTCTGGGTGGGGCCGGCAGGGCTAGACGTCTGGGTGGGGCCGGCAGGGCTAGACGTCTGGGTGGGGCCGGCAGGGCAATGAGCCACGCTGGGGCCGGCGGGGCAAGACGTCTGGGTGGTGCCGGCAGGGCAATGACCGGGGCTGGGTCCGGCAGGGCAAGACGTCTGGGTGGTGCCGGCAAGGCAATGACCGGGGCTGGAGCCGGCACGGGGCGGCGCTCTGGGGCTGGAGCCGACACTGGCGGGCGCTCTGGGGCTGGAGCCGACACGGAGCGGCGCTCTGGGGCTGGAGCCGACACGGAGCGGCGCTCTGGGGCTGGAGCCGACACGGAGCGGCGCTCTGGGGCTGGAGCCGACACTGGCGGGCGCTCTGGGGCTGGAGCCGACACTGGCGGGCGCTCTGGGGCTGGAGCCACCCTCGCTGAAGAGGCCTTTCTCTTCAGCCTCCGCTTCTGGGTGCGGGTTAACCCTTGGGGGTCGGTCATGGGCTGGGAGATGGTGCTTGTGGTGGTGGAGAGAGGGGTCCATTCCCCCTGCAGGATCTCCCTCTCCTTCCTGAGGCAGGTGTATTCAACCACCTCCCAATAAGTCCATGCCTTTAAATCACCCAGCTCCTCCCAATCAAGTGGCTCATCTAATCCTGCCAGGAAGAGATGGATAAGGGTTCTCTCGGGGAATCCAAGCCCCAAGACTGCCTCAAGGAGGCCTTGAGCATACACCCCAAATGGACGACTGTTCTGATGACATTCCAGTAACCTCCTGGCGAGGGGTTGATTGTGGAGATCCTTGTTCTGGGAGAGAGCTGGGCGAAGAAACAAACCCATAGCTGCTGAGTCCTCTAGTGGCCAGTTCGTACTGTCACGGTTCAGTAAGGGGAAAAAGGGGCGAGGACCCAAATGCAGAGTAAAGTAAATATTTATTATAATAATACAAAAATAAAAAGGCAAAAACAGCAAAACAAACTACCCCGAGGGGGAAAACACTAAACTAGAACACAAACAGAGAAACAAACTTGACTGGGTTGGCTGGACGAAGCAGGGCTGGACAGGGATCAAGACTGGAACACATACAGGACTGGGAAATATTGACGACGAACTGGCACAGGACAGCAGACATGAGGAGAATATAAGCAGGAGAAATTAATACACAAACAGATGAACATAATTAACTAATAATGGATTAAGGAGGGTGGGACTAGACAATAGACGGGAGAGCACCTGACACAAGGAGACAACACAAGCCAGGTGCTCACATTAAACAAGACTAGAACACGCAGCCAATGAGAGAACTCATTAACCGCGTGTTCGTATGACAAGACACAAAGCACACAACAAAAGCACGCGACCCATGTAAACACAGAGCCACGTGCTTTGACAACAGACGCAAGACACGAGCACACGATAAGTGAACACCTTACCGTGCGCTCACATAAATGCAACGCGCATGTTTCATCTCAGCGCCAACCAAAACCAACAAGACGGAGACGCTGAGAATGAAACAGCGCGATGCTGACGAAACAAAACAAACACGAGTACAAGAGCGCGCGTCCCAAGGACGCGCAGACCCCGCGCACCCGCGTCAAGCGGGAGCGCGCACGGTCCGCGCGCACCTTTGATGACGCGCACCCAGACAATGACAAAACAAGTGCTCGACCCAAGAAAACTCGAGCCGAGCACTACAGGACAAGACAAAACAGAGCTAGTGTCCGGACTCTGCCACCAAAACAAGAATTTACAAGACCAGAGTGGCAGAACCCTGACAAATTACTAACCTGACCTGCTTAGTTAACCTTAATAACCTAGTTAAGCTTTTAATGTCACTTTAAGCTGTATAGAAGTGTCTTGATAAATATCTAGTCAAATATTATTTACTGTCATCATGGCAAAGATAAAATAAATCAGTTACTAGAAATGAGTTATTAAAACTATTATGTTTAGAAATGTGTTGAGAAAATCTTCTCTCCGTTGAACAGAAATTGGGAGGAAAAAAAACGAGGCTAATGACTTCAACTGTATTTTTGGATTAAGACAATAGACAACTATGAGTCTAAGTGTTTAATGCATCTTTATGCATCGTGTCATATTACTCAGCTCTTTCTGTGATTTTTCTGAAGTGAAAGAATGGCAATAAACTTTATAAAACTCTGGATTTAAAATGGATTAAAAAAAAAAACGCTTTAATTCTAGCCGAAATAAAACAAATAAGACTTTCTCCAGAAGAAAAAATATTATCAGACATACTGTGAGAATTTCCTTCCTTGATATTTACATCATTTGGTAAATATTTTAAAAAGAAAACTAAATTCAAAGAGGGCTAATAATTCTGACTTCTGTATGTGTTGCACATTTAAGGGCGATCACACCGAACGTTTCCAAAAACATAAGACGCACCACACTGTCTTTTTTGTGCGCCTTTTGTGCACGGTGCGCTTTATGTCACTAGGAAACAACTGAATAAGCTGACCCCTATTGTGTGCTGATGTTGCTGTCGATATTTTATAATTGCAATATTTAATAACATTGTGATATCCAAGATTTGTAAAGTCATACAGCTCTGGAAACTTGAAACAGCGACCACAAGTCTCTCTTCTGTCATTAAAAGTTCTCTGTAGTCATCTTGACAACATAAACACTGCTGTCACCGGAAACCCCACCTCTGCTTTCATTTGATTTGAGAATGAAAAAGATGCGACTGATGTAACATGCTTTTTCCGCTCAGGGTTGACTTTTATTTCAATTGTGAGCACACAACACGCAATGGCAAAAACTCGTATTCATTTTAAACTGCCTTTTCTAATACACATCATCATCTTTTTTGTAAGAATGATTCTAATAAACCAAATGTCAAACCTAACATGAAGCATATTTATTTCTCTGTCAGTGTTTTTGACATGAAAGATGTTGTATTTCTTATAAGCCTGCACAACCTCAAATTGAAATCGAGCGCATATATATAAGCACCCTGAAGTGTATATACACAGAGGCAAGTTGCTTTATGATAATAGAAACACTATGTAGACAGATTCTTTATTAATACATTCTCTCTACATCCACCCTAACATGTCACCATGGCTACACTGACGTAAGAGAAGGAGAGCATGGCTGACTGTGGAAATGTTTGTTGAGGTGAAAGCGTGTGAAATGTCTGCTGTCTAAATAATGAATGATTATTTCTGGGTGATCATTTGAAGACCAAATGTGGTTCAGAAGTGACTAGGGGGAGGAAAATTAGGCTTTATGAGGAGTTTAATGATTGTGATTTAGATCAGAGGATAGCTGAGCAGAAAAGGAGGTTTGCTTAGTTAATGTTTTATGTTGGGGAGGGGATTGAACTTGTTTCAAGAGGGTATTAGATATAAATAATTGAAATGTAACATATTTTGTCTGTCTAACAGGAACGGTTCCAAGTGAAGAATCCTCCCCATACATACATCCAGAAACTTAGAAGCTTTCTGGACCCTGCTGTCACCAGGAAGGTGAGCTTCTTTGTTTATGCACATTTTGTCTGCCGTGTTAATTAACTAATATTTAAGTACCCATAAAGCTCTTGCTTTTCTGCAAGGTATAATCACATTGTGCCCTTAACCATTTATTGGGTGAAGAACCATATATGGTATATTTTTAAACCATTAAAGTTCAGAAGTCTCGTAATAACCCCCAGTAAGACTCCAGGGTTTTCCAATTAGTGCTCTTTGCTAAAGTGATACTGCTGTTGTCGATATGCGTGTTGTCACTTTTTTGCCATTTAAATCACTAAAGTTAATAGAGGTAATCTCCCTCAAAAATAGTCAAAAACATATTGACTTACAGTTGAAGTCAGAATTATTAGCCCCCCTGAATTATTAGCCTCACTGTTAATTTTTTCCCCAATTTCTGTTTAACGGAGAGAAGATTTTTTTTTTCATCACATTTCTAAACATAGTAGTTTTAATAACTCATTTCTAATAACTGATTTTTTTAAATCTTTGCCATGATGACAGTAAATAATATTTGACTAGATATTTTTCAAGACACTTCTATACAGCTTAAAGTGACATTTAAAGGCTTGACTAGGTTAATTAGGTTAACTAGGCAGGATAGGGTAATTAGGCAATTTATTGTATAGCAATGGTTTGTTCTGTAGATTATCAAGAAAAAAAAATGCTTAAAGGGGCTAATAATTTTGACCTTTAAAAAAGATCTGAAAAAATTAAAACTGCTTTTGTTCTAGCCGAAATAAAACAAATAATTTCTCCAGAATAAAAAATATTATCAGACATATTGTGAAAATTTCCTTGTTCCATCAAACATAATTTGGGAAATATTTAAAAAAGAAAAAAAAAAACAAAGGGGGTTAATAATTCTGACTTCAACTGTATGTACTGTTGTGTCAAACGTTGAATGCAACACTGAAAATTCTGTAATTTACACTCAGCAAACAGGTCAACGCACATACATAGAGTTCTATGGTAAACGAAGAAATTGCAAGTGCCATGTGCATTGATTATATCAACATAGACTCATTCTGAAAACATAGCCCTATATACATTTCTGGAGATCGCAAATAATGTAGCCAAAAGTGCGCATGGCTGCATTTTGTTTTTAAAACACTACAGGGCGGTATGGCATCGTTTCTTTTCACGCTTACCAGCTGACCCCTTACCTCCGTATGGACGGTTTTGCCGCTGTTACCAGTTTGTCCAATAGCTCGCCATGTGCGTTGGTGGACTTGAGATGCAGACAGGAGTTGACCATGATGACCATGACGACGGGGTTCAAGTCTGGCGAAGAACATTTCCAGAAAGCGTGTAAGACCAAAACAGAAGCTAAAAAATAAAATAAACAAATAACAGAGTGAGATAGTGGTAAAATTTGATTCTTCTTTCAAATTATGTATTTAGCGCTCTCCGGAAATGTATATAGTGGTACGTTTTCAGAATGAACCTGGGTTGGATTATATGTAAATGAAATGCCAAACCAAATATGATTATGTTAAATAAATGCTGAAGAAACATGATTGTCATATAAATGGTAATGTATTATCGGTACCAATAACAAGTAATGCAATATATCTACTGAAGTATTCATACATTTTTGTTAATAATATTAATGTAAAAAATGCACATGTCCATGTTAGCTCTATTACTTTTAATAATATTAATAATGATACGATTTTAACAACAAGTTTGCACGAAATTTTTTTTTAACAAATTCTTTTTACCAGTAATTTATTATGATCTGAAACTATGAAACTATGATCTGACCAATTACAGCACAGTATACTTTCTGAAAGGTTTAGAGAGTTTGGATTAAAAAGATGATGCTGCAATGTACATTATATTATAAATGTGTTTATATAATACAAATATACAAGTATTTTTTTATCTTGGATAAATACGAAACAATTGTAGGATGCCTCCTATACAAAATTATAAACTGTGCAGTATCATAAGCACTTCTGGAAAGACACTTGATACTTTGACATCATATGTATGACACGTATATGTAAAAGGCATCCTAATGAATTATGTATGCAAAGAAATCTGACTATGCATGGCACTTAGCATGCAGAATGGCAATTGCAACAAAGAAATGTCTCCTGCATATTTTACAACTCCTTCTAAGTTATCAAAGAAACACCAGCCTTAAATTTAATGTGCCATCCAGAAGAACTTATTGAAGTTAAAACTCGTATAGCGGTTGCATAATACTATCAAAATAAAACTTTTAATGTAGACGTTTTCAAATTGGGGTTGCAGAGGGTCCCAATAGGGTACTAGAAGGAAATCGCAGCGTTTAAGAAGAAAGAATAGTATCAGTGCTGAATTAATGAATGTAAATAAAATGAAAGCTTTAAGTTGTCTAAAATTTGGATTGGACATGTTGGGTTTAAGTTTTTTTTTTAATTAAAGGGATTGTTAGCCCAAAAATGAAATGAGTGGTTCCAAACTTTGAGTTTTTTTCTGTTGGACATAAAATATATATTGAGTAATGTTGGAAACTGGTAGGAATAATTAACCATAGTATGAAAAAAATACTATGGAAGTCAATTAGCCCCTTTCACACATACAGACAGAAAGGGATCATGTGTGAACAACAGGCCCTTTTTGAAAATACTGGTAAATTCACTCCAACAATTTTCAGGAAACAGAAGTTGTAACATTACTGGTAATTTGCCGGAATGCTGCTCTGTATGAACGCAGAAGGAAAATTGCCGAAAAAAGATCGCGTTCATGCTTAGAATGCGCTGACATGAGATGTCTGCTCCAACCAATCAGAACATTCAGATGCATTCACATTCATGCTGTTTATAAAAATATAAGCTTTGAAATACTTTTTCAGACACATTCAGCTGCTAGTTGTTAGTCAGATAACATTTCTATGTTCATTTTTAATGCCAACTGTGGAAAAAGTTATCGATAAAATGCTGCTTGGCGCGTGTGCACATGTAGGAGTGCTCCGGTGAGTGCTAGCACACAAACAAATGTACGTATCGACATGCGAAAGTCTTCCTCCATATGTTTACATCAAAGTGATAATAATAAAAGTGATAACAATACTTATCCATCCACAGAATTTGTAATGTGTAAACGTTTAGCTGCGTTTAGCACTTCTGCCTTTGGATGTCTCTGGATCTAAGCAGCTGCATGAATGCTCAAGCTTTAAATAAAAGGAAAACCATCAACAAAAGCCTGACCCCTATTGTGTTTACAAATACAAGCAAAGCCGTTTAGAGGCCATTTCTGGTTAATGATGTCAGAATTTACCGGTATTTTGGAATGGATGTGTGAACGGTCTGTTCTGGAAAAATTCTGAAATATCCTTGCATGTGTGAACAGTGCTTTTTTTTATTTACCGGGTAAGTCATTCCGGAAATTGTATCACTGTGTGAAAGAGCTTAATGTGAAATATTTTCTGTTGTGTTCAATTGAGGAAAGAACTAAAAAAATATATAGGTTTGGAACAAGTGGATGAGGAATAGTTGATGACAAACATTTCATTTTTGTGTAGATAATGCCTTTAAGGTTACACGTGTAACAGTTTTACAATACCATTAAAAATTTAATTTACACACATTTATCATTTACTTTCTGAAAAGTTGACATAACTGTATTAATAAAGTAGTAAAGAAATAGTTTATCAAGTTTCATTTATGAATCTTAATGCAGCAATATGCTTAAAACAAATTTGAAGAACAAGCTGCTCAGTGAATTATAATATAGGCCAAATTATATTTTATTTGGGTTTTTGGAATTGCCAAAGCAACATTTAAGGAAAAACTGTAAATCTGCTTGCTTCAGTATAATGTAGTGTGTATATAAAACTATTCAACTATTAAAAATATGGGCGGCATGATGGCTCAGTGGTTAGCACTGTCGCCTCACAGCAAGGAGTTTGCCTGTTCTCCCCGTGATCGCGTGGGGGCAAGACATGTGGTTTAGACAATCCAAAGACGTGGTATAGGTGAATTGGGTAAACTAAAATTGGCCATAGTGTATGAGTATGTGTGTGAATGCGAGTGTATATGGGTGTTTCTCTGTACTGGGTTGCAGCTGGAAGGGCATCCGCTTCGTAAAACATATGCTGGAATAGTTGGTTCATTCTGTTGTGGTGACCTCTGATAAATAAGGGACTGAGCCGAAGGAAAATGAATGAATGACTATTAAAAAGGTGCTGCCATAATGGCCTTTATACAATTATATGTCTACATTGAAAATGTGCAATGCGGTTCCATCATAAGTGATTCATTACATTTGTTCCATACAAATAGGGTAACATCCAGCCTTATACATTTGATAAACCCAGCTATTGCTATTTTGCACCCAGTGAAGTTCATGTTTGCCCTAAAATGAAATGCATCATTGAAATAAAACACTGTTTACTAATCCTTGAGTGGTTTATGAGTTTCTTTTTTCTGTTGGACATTAAATATATATTGAAGAATGTTGGAAGCTGGTAGGAATTGTTAACCATAGTGTGAAAAAATACTCTGGAAGTCAGTTAGCCCCTTTCACACAAACAGACTTTTTCAGCAATTTTCCGGAAAGGAATCATGTGTGAACCATAGACTGTAAAAGATTTGGATGTTGTATCGTGGCATCACCCATAGGTTTCTGAAGAGAGCAAATGAAGCTACAAGTGGGCGTGGCCAGCAGGCGGCATTTCGTTGGCGCATCATCGCTCCAACAGCGGGTAACCAAATAAGGGCAAAGAGGCGGAGCGTGAGCGGATCTACAGATGCATGCTAGCATTCTGCTTAGACAGGCTTTTCTTTGGGGGAAACGCTTAAAACTTCATTAGCCAAAGGAAAATGAATGAATGACTATTAAAAAGGTGCTGCCATCATGGCCTTCATACATTTATATGTCTACATTGAAAATGTGCATGGCGGTTCCATCATAAGTGATTCATCACATTTGTTCCATACAAATAGGCTAACATCCAGCCTTATGCATTTGATAAACACAGCTATTGGTATTTTGCACCCAGTGAAGTTCATGGTTGCTCAAATATAAAATTGCTTCATCTTTTTTACACAGAAATTTAGGAGACGAGTTCAGGAGTCAACTCAGGTGCTCAGAGAGCTGGAGATATCTCTTAGGACTAATCACATCGGGTGAGTCAACAAACTTATCAAATATAAATGTGAAAGGTTTCTTTTGAGTTACTCAATCAGGAAACCACTATCAATGGTTTCTGTTTTACATTTAGGTGGGTGAGAGAGTTTCTCAATGAGGAGAACAAAGGGCTCGATGTGCTGGTGGAGTACCTGTCGTTTGCCCAGTATGCTGTCACGTAAGTAGCTCTTTTTCTTGTCAGTCTTGATTTTTGTCATACCTGCTCTCTCCTTGTTTTTGCTTGCCATCTCAGAACACATTGAAATCTGGGGGGGTTGTCACAACAGTTGACTTTTGTTGCCAAAATCTTGTCAACCCTCACTGCTGGCTTGTGTTGCTTCTGACTAATGAAAGAGGAGTGATGAGTTATATTTGCCTCATTTAGCTCTGATGGAGGGCTTGGTGGGTGGGAATGTGAAAGGTGTATTTTGAGGACATTGCACAATCAAGATGGAAAACAGGGATTTATGAAACTCTTGTGATGTGATTCATTTGAAGACTGAAAAACACTTACAACATAAAGTTTTCCAAATTTTTGATGTCTTTGCTTTATAATACGTAGTTAAATGTTGGTTGATGCTGAGCCAGGGCTGGATCTGTGCATAATGGAGTCGAGAGAAACTAAGGTGTTAGCATAGAAAAGAAATGTAAGTAATGTTAGAGGTTCTAATAAAGAAAGCATCAATAGTTCCACCTCTACAAAATAAACAGCAGAATTAGAAGCAGACTATGGGGAATGAACTGTATGCCTGGCTAAATGGATGAGTCTTAAATATAAAGTTTAAGTTGTCGAGGTGTTAGAAATGCTATTGCAAAGCTTAAGAGCCATGTTAAAAAGTGCTGCTTGATTTAGTTATTCTGAATTTGGTAAATATCAGGAGTTTTGAAGTTTTAAAGAGCCCCTATTATGCATTTAAAAAGATCAAATTTAGCTTTTTGAGGTCTCCAACAACATGCATGTAAGGTCAAAAAAACACTTTCATTGTCTTGTAATATGCATTTATTTTTACCTAATTATCCAAAGTCTCCCAAATGATTTGTTCAGTATTTAGTGCAGAGTGTATGTGTGAGCCCAAGGCAGCCCAAGCAATGCAGTTAAACACCAGCATATTGCTGTATTCCTAACCATGACACACATTCAGTATTAATCCACACAGTGGCAAAAGCTGAATTATTTTGAAACTTGACCGCTGCACGTGTGTAGGAACAGCTGACGGTGGCCATAGAAATAACATTGCGAGCTCACAAAAATCTGTAAAGAAAGCGGGACGCGGTGCGTTTTCAGCGTGGTTTTAGACGCGATATATCAGTATAAAGAGTTAACCAGATACAATACAAGTGGTTATAAGTAACAAAACACAATTAAATACACATTTTGCAAGCTAGAGAAAACAAAGAGGCAACCATTTTAATCACACTTACTTACACTTGTGAAACGGAGGAAGAAACTGATCCATGAACTGTGTACTGTCAAGTTACTGTCAAGCTCTAATAAAGTCCCATACATCAGTAGTCTTTTCTGATCCTTCCTTTAACAAACGGCCAACGAATGCCCCATTGTAAGCATGTGGATTGCTGAAGCACTCGTCAGAAAAATGACAGGAACACAGCACAAGGCTGGGGCTATAATGCTGAGGTATTTTTTGCAAAAATAAACTTCAACCACTGAATCTTCACAGCCTCATCTTTGGGTTGGGAAAATAACACTAAATTTCCCTCACACCTCAGAGCACAGCATCTACGTGACTTGATTCAACAGGGATCTGCTACAGTGTTTGTCATCTTCTTCTTTCTACAGTGTTTGTGAGCGTGCAACAAATGGGTGGGGCCGGCGTGAGTTCCGTAAAGACTCGTTATTACGGCGATTCATTTGAACCGCTATGAGTCGACTCTTTTATAGATGAATCAATAGTTTTAAACATGGCGCACTTTAAGATTTGAGCCTTAACTGGATATTTCACTTCACTTAGAGCTGTGTTACACACTACATGGAAGGTTAATTTCAAAAACCCTTAATAGTGGCTCCTTAAAAATCTAATTATGTTTTGTTTGTCACAAAGTTAACTATTGGCTCATTTCCACTGACTGGTACAGTACGGGTTGGTAGGGGTCCCCTTTATCAGGCTTGCATTTCCACTACCAAGGGTACCCTTTTGATGGGCGTGGTGTACGACGGAAAGTTTCAGTCGATGCCATTCTCGCTCGAATAAATGTCTACAGTAAAGCTGTACAGGCGTTCACATATAATGTGAGAAGCACTTCTCACAAAACAGATGCTTTGTACACATAAATACTTGTGTAGAAATGTTTATTACTTACCTTTCTATGAACAGGATTTAGTTATAACTGCAGATCAATGACAGTGCGAAATAGCCTACTGTAACGTCTGTAATTATATAAAATAAATGAATAAATGCAACATATATGAACACATACAGATCCTTAGAGTCTCCAATATGTTACCAATTACAGAAAAACTACACACAGCATACATTAATCTTTATTAGGTCGCGAGCTCCCTGGAGAAAACAAAATCCCCTCGCACTTTTAGACGGCCTTGTACAGTACACGGTTTAGTTTTTCTTGGCTTTGTGGCTGTTCATCAAGACAACAACAAGGTTTGTTTGAGCGCGGGTCATCCATGGCTCGTTATTATATGCAAATAGTATTACAGTGTAATGTCTTGGCTGTGTATTTAAAACATGGCGGTTCCTTTGTTTTCTTTCTGGCTGGGTCCACGAGCTTGTGACATATCTCTGTAAAAAATGAGCATTCACTTGCGCGTGTAGCTCCACCTTTTGGCACCCTTTCTCGTGTTTGGTACCCATTCGAAAGGGTGCCGAAAAAGTTGTATGGTTCAGTATGCCTTTTGACAGTGGAAACGGCCATAAAAGCGTACCACTCAGTGGAAACGGGCCATATTTATGTGCTTTGGGTAAAAGGTGTGTTTCAACCTGGCTACCACCACAAGTATATTTCAAACCTGTGGGAATTACTGCAAGTTAAACAATAATGTCCCTAAAACATAGCCTTGCAGTATACCACACTTGAATATTACTTGAATAGTTGTTCTTATGCATAAGAATGCAGTCTGGCATGTAGGAGCTAAGCTAGGCCTGTTCAGAACAGTGGTTTTATAGTATCAAAAGACGTCCTTGTAGCATTAGCAGTAAAATGCATTGGAATTCAGAAGACAAGTTTAATTTGTTACATTGACAGGTAACAAATAACTCTATTAACTGTGATGGAGCCTAAAATGTGACTGAAGCACACTTTCTCCGCATGAAGGAGTTGGGAGGGTGCAGTGTTTTCACATACTAAAAATACTTTTCACATAAACAGAATATAATGATGCCGCTGTGAATTACTTATAAAGTTTTAAACACTTTTATTCTGCCCCAGGTTTGATGGAGATGTACCAGAGAGCGCCACAGGTGATATTTCTGTAGAGACTCCCTGGAGCAGGTCTATAGAAGATCTGCATGGCGACAGTAATCTGCCATCACCAGTCAGCGGCAGCAGCATTCCACGTTCCACACGGCACTCCTTAAGGTAGACACACACAAACGCAAGCAGATTTGTTTACGGTGAAAACTGGAAAGGATTTTTACAAATCAGCCCATAATATTGTATTGTGTTCTCAGGTCAAATACTTTGCCCAGTCGCAGAACTCTAAAGAATTCCCGCTTGGTGTGTAAAAAAGATGATGTTCACGTCTGCATCATGTGTCTTAGAGCTATTATGAACTACCAGGTAAGCAGAATATGATTTTTTTATATTGTATTTTTTATTTTAAGCTTATTTTAATCCTCTTTTGTATTCTCTTATCTGTCACACTCTGAAGTATGGCTTCAACATGGTCATGTCCCATCCGCATGCTGTCAATGAAATTGCTCTGAGCCTTAACAACAAAAATCCCAGGTAATCACAAACACGCACACTGCAGTATATCTGGTCTGGATGAGGGAATCTTGTATCTTCATATTAAAAAAAAAAACAGTCTGAAGGCCATTATTTGGAAATGGGTTTTACAAACATATAACCAATTAACACTAGAGCTACAGAGGCAGTCATTTTCATTCATTCATTCATTCATTCATTTTCCTTCGGCTTAGTCCTTTTATTCATCAGGGGTCGCCACAGCGGAATGACCCGCTAACTTATCCAGCATATGTTTTACGCAGTAGATGCCCTTCCAGCTGCAACCCAGCACTGGGAATCACCTATACACACTCATTCACACACATACATTAAAGCCAATTTAGTTTATTCAATTCACCTATAGCGCATGTCTTTTGACTGTGGGGGAAACCAGAGCACCCGGAGGAAACCCACACGAACACGGGAAGAACATGCAAAATCCACACAGAAATGCCAACAGCCTAGTGTTTAAGTGCGCTGACATATAGCACCATGGTGCTCACGGCGACCCGAGTTCGATTCCCGGCTTGAGGTCCTTTGCCGACCCTTCCCCTCTCTCTGCTCCCAATACTTTCCTGTCTGCAAACTCTACTGTCCTTTCCAAATAAAGGTGAAAAACCCCTAAAAAATTATTATAAAAAAAAAGAAATGCCAACTGGCCTATATATAAGTGAATTGGGGAAACAAAATTGGCCGTAGTGTATGAGTGTGTGTAAATTTGGGAGGTTAGGAGTGTTTCCCAGTACTGGGGTGTGGCTGGATTGGCATTCGCAGCGTAAAACATATGCGGGAATAATTGGCGATTCATTCCGCTGTGGCGATCCCTGATAAATAAGGGACTAAGGAAAATAAGTGAATTAAAACACACATAAGTCTATATTTTCTTCTAACATTATTATATTAAAATTACAAAACACAAAAGATTTCTGATTATTTTGACCCAGAACTACCATAGCGGTCTAAATGTGCGCATGCATTTCAGTGTCTTCTACTTTTCACCCTGACTTTAAATATGCGTGCCTCTGTTGCCTAGAAACTTCCTGCTATCAATAACATAACTTTCTGTTGGCAAAAACATAACTTTACTTCAGATATGTCTTCCAAAACAGCAAATTAAGAGACACGGAAAAGCCTTGTCCACTGCTTGTGAAAGTGAAAACAAAAGTGAGATGGTCTGAGGTAGCCTAACTATACATTTATAAGCTGTACCTGTAACATAACAATACATAGGCTGTCCAATAACAAGTTGTCCCTCGTTATTCACGGGAGTTATGTTCTAAAAATAACCCACAATAGGTGAAATCCACAAAGTAGTCCACTTTATTTTTTACAATTATTATAGATGTTTTAATGCTGTACAACCCCTCGTTACACACTTTATAAACTTTTCCTAGACAGGCATTAACATTTTCACACTTTTCTCTCTTGTTTAAACACTCTCAAAGTTCAATCCTTCATAGAAAAATAAGTCCAGTATTATAAAATGAAACCAAAGATCAAAACCATTTGATCTTCATTTATTTATTCCATAATGACGCCCTACAGCCTTATAACTTTTACTTCTTTAGCTTGTCTAGAAGTTCAACTTTTTGTGTGATGGTCAGCATCTTCCTCTGCCTTTTGGGTACCTTTAATGGTGCAGAACGTTTCGTCGACATTGTGGGGAGAAAACTTGGACTTCAGAGTCACACTGCTAGCGATCAAAGATTCATGTAAATTTGGCAAGCTGAATGCATTCTGTACTGTACAGGTGACACGGCATAGAGGAGATTGATTGGCAATGGTCTGCAGCCAATCAGGATCCAGAACACAATGCGCTAATCGGGACGCAGAACACAATGCACTAATCGGGACGCAGAACACAATGCACTGTAGAAAAAAAGCATGTCAAATTGCACGAAAAAAATCTGCGAAATGCGAGGCTGTAAAAAGTGAACCGTGTTATAGCGAGGGACCACTGTATTACCTCCAAAAAATTATTTTTAGAGTAAATACTTAATCAAAAAATAAGATGACAGACATTCAAAGCTTAATTTTATTATCTCAATAGAAGCTTTGAATATAAATATGACGTCTCGTATGAGAATGGTCAGAATTACCACCATGGTAATTCTAGTAGTTATAGAATTCTGATTGTTCCAGTGTTAAATTGTGAAATTTCTCTTATTATCTCTTGAATGGAGCATTAATAATGAAAACCACCTTTGGCCTAGAACAGATCCTTGCAGTATACCCTACCCCTTTACCATTGTTTGAACAGGTTTTATTTCTATATATATATATATATATATATATATATATATATATATATATATATATATATATATATATATATATATATATATATATATATATATATATACATACATACACACACACACACACAGTCTGACAGAACAGGGGTTTTTATAGCTCCATTGAATCCTCAAATTGTACACTTCAAATAAAATGCAGACAGTTTGGAGGCCTCTGCTTGTTTGCTAAGTAACAACTGATTGTCTGAATAAGTACAGCATTTTGTTTTCTCAGCAAACACTGTGTTTTATGAAACTGGGGATTGTAGAATGATGTGTTTCCATTGTGTCCCAATTCTCATGCTAAGTAGGTACTATATTTGAGTTTGGACCTACTTCCTGACTGTTACAATATTTTTTATAGTGTTCTGTATAAATATGGGTTATAGGAATACAGCAGGAAAAATAAGTATTGATCACATCATGTTTTTCCTGGGAATAATACTGTATTTCTAAAGGAGCTGTTGACATGGAATTGAACAAGATTTTGGTAAAAACTCAAACAATACAAACATAAAAATAAAAAAAAACAAAAAAATCTAAAAAGTTAAGAGTTATTTGTAATAACAATAAAATGACACAAGGAGGAAGTCCTGAACTACTGAAACATATTTAATACATTATATAAAAGGCTTTTTTTTGATGGCAGCTTAAAGACCCCTCTCATATGGAGAATGAAGTCACATGAATTGCTCAGGTGTGAGTTTTTCACTCAAAAACTCAACAGAGCGCAAAAATCTAGATGGTTCTGTGGGTCTTGTCTATCAAAGTTTATCTTTATTTTGTATTCTCTATTGGATTCAGTTATTATATGGGCCATTTTACAGCTTGATTGTCTTTCTCTGAAAACATTTGAGAGTTTTCTTGGCTGTGTTTTGGATCATTGTCTTGCTGAAATGTCCACCCTGATTTCATCTTCATCATCCCGGTAATTTAGATGTTGGACTGAAGCAGCTGATATTAATTTACAATGACGAAGGGCAGAGGGTTGGTGAAGAACTACTGAGAGATTTCAGCTGCTGTCTGGGCTTTCACTGCCTTTCTACACCTCCCTTTCTTCATGTGTTCAATACTTTTTCTCTGCATCATTTATTTTTTTTACACATGACTTTATTTGTAAACTAATTAGTTTAGTTTTGCACATATGGATTTTTTTTGGTTGTAACCAACATCCAGGGAAAATTGGAAGTCAACAGCAGCTTTAGAAATATGTTTTCTGTGAAAAATGGTGACGTCAATACAAATTTTCTCCGCTGTATATGTATAAATTCAGAAATAATACATCTGTCATGCTGTAACTATCACTTAACTTACTGTTTCTGCATACTATATATGAAAGTTTTCTATTTTGGATCCAGTCTAGCTAGCATTTGCTGGCTAGTCAAAGCAGATTGGTCTTGTATAGCCACTGGAAAGCACTCCAACTTTTAAGTTAATGAAAAAGTAATGATGCACTTACTGCCTCAAATGCAGCAGTTCTAATGATGGACAAACTGCATAAGGCTGAGCACATCTTGGAGCTTTAATTTGATAAATTGCTAATAATATTCATACATCACAATCATACATCTGAACATATATGAAACCACACTAAGAGTTTAAAACAGTTTTCTTTTCTGAAGAGTGTTTGATTTTCACATACAAGGTTTCAGTCCACATAATAATTTATCCTAACCATTGTAAATGTGAAAAATGTAACCAATGGTCTCAAACGTTTCCTCGATTTCTGTGTTTAAAGCTCTCGAATGGTTGATGAGAACTCCTCTTATCTGTCAAGGCTTTCATCCAAACCCTGAAGCCATTACGTTTGATCAAAAACGCTATAAATTTAGCTATAAATTTAGCTATAAATAGATGAATTGTCTGTCGGTTGTGCTGATTAAGGTCAACAGGAGAGAACGGTTTGTAACTGAGACGGTCCCTAAGACTGTGATACAAAATCTTTCAAAGCCGTTAAACAGACCTTTTATGAATAGCTCCTTGTTTAGGGGGATAATTTTTCAGTATTTTGTCGACCATAATAACAGTAGGACCATTTAACCTGGCCCTTGTAGATTTCATGATGGGTTGTATCATGAATCCTTAATTTTTGATTGGAATGTTTTATCAGTTACTGGGTATTTTGTGCAGGTGTGGGTTCTTGATATAAGTGTCCTTTTGTGCAGGACCAAAGCTTTGGTTCTGGAGCTTCTGGCTGCTGTGTGTTTGGTCAGAGGAGGACACGAGATCATCCTTGCTGCTTTTGACCATTTCAAAGAGGTAAGAAAAGATATTCTGTCTCCTGCATCCACTTTATTTAGCTCTGATGTGAATCCAATTTGTATTTTATTTATAGATATTTAATAAAGTAATGTTTTATGGGTAGTAAAACAGATTTTTGACCTCTGAATACTGAACAAATTGATACTTTTTGCGTATTTAATTTAACTCTTTTAAATTTTAACTAAATGATTGAGACAAAAAAAATAATATTTTAGTATAGATATTTCTAATATTGTGTTTTTTTGCTGTTGGTTTGCAGTCATCTGCTGAGTTTAGAATGACTGTGTTACACTTATGGGTAATATTTTGGTAACACTTTACTATAAGGTAATATTAGATAACGGCATTTATGCGCTAACCATGTACAAAACTACTTCATAACCTAATTTAATACAAATTTCAGCATTTACTAATTCAGTTTTACTAAAACTAAACTAAATCAAATTTATTGTAACATTTAATTATGCACTGGTCTTGCATTAACTTATTTAATATCTAAAATTAGCAAAGGTTACTAAATTCTGTAAACGTATATGTAAAAGACAACAACCACACTATTTGATCTGTTTCTGTTTTATATTATAATGTTCTCTGAGAATATTATTTATAATTTATCTTGATTAATTGTTATAATGTAATCCGAGATTATTATTTATTATTCATTATTATTATGTACTCTGAGATTATTGTTTATTATTATTATTATTATGTACTCTGAGATTATTATTTATTATTATTATTATTATTATTATTATTATTATTATTGTTATTATTATTATTATTATTATTATGTTGTAATTTGAGGCTATTTTTATTATTATTATTATGTATTCTGAGATTATTATTTATTATTATTATAATGTACTCCGAGATTATTATTTATTATTATTATAATGTACTCTGGGATTATTATTTATAATTTATTATTAACAAAAATTTTTACGTTTCAATTTAGCCTCTTAAGGCTGAGTTCGGCCACTGTGTTTTTGGGCACCGGTGTCCTCCTTGCTGACGAGTATTTTCATAGAATGCTTTCTATTCTAGTGCTGAACAAGTTGCTGGTCGAGTTAAAAGCAGCCGAAAGTTCTTTAGAGACTGGGCATAGACTGCATTTCACAGCAATATTTTTGTTTTCACGCTCAATTAAATCAAAGTAATGTTTGTATTTCCAGTAGAAGAAGCAGCCCCTCTTATCAGCAACCATTTCAGCTTGTGTTCCCCAGCTATTTTAAAGCGCATGCTTATTAACTGACGTTGCAGCAGAAAACGTGATTTAAAAGAAGCATTTTTTTTATTCCGAAAACTATATTTGTAACGTAAGTAACGCAATTACATTGACTTTAGTAACTGTAATTAAATGACTCAAATTTAAAATGTAATGCCTTAACCCCAAAACTGTAATTAGAACACAGTAACGCATTACTGTGGAACACGTTAAACCCAACTGTGCCTGTAATATATTGAAAGATCTGTGGAAATTTGCTTTCCTTTCCCAATTTAACTGTCTTTTGTGTTCCTCAGGTCTGCTCAGAAACCCAGAGGTTTGAGAAACTGATGGAACACTTCAAAAATGAAGACAACAACATTGATTTCATGGTGGGTCAATTTTCCCTTCCTGTCTCTTCCGAAGTGCCTATTTTAAACTGAAAAGCTCTCTCCGCTAGTAATGTCAGATCTCATCATCATCTTCTGTTGGTGACTCAGGTGGCGTGCATGCAGTTCATCAATATCGTGGTGCACTCGGTAGAGGACATGAATTTCAGAGTTCACCTCCAGTATGACTTCACCAAACTCTCTCTGGACGACTATCTGGAGGTATGAAAGTTTTCAAAGTATCTTGCATTCACGCTCACTCCAAAACTCACGTCTCTGGGGTTTGTGTTTTTTCCGCAGAGGCTGAAGCATACGGAGAGCGATAAACTCAAAGTGCAGATCCAGGCTTATTTGGATAACCTGTTTGACGTGGGGACGCTTCTAGAGGACGCAGAGACCAAAAACGCTGCCCTGGAACGCGTGGAGGAACTGGAGGAGAATCTGTCACATGTTAGCAAAAGTTTTTTTTTTTTTATTTACATATTTAGAGTCACAAGACCATTGTATCTTAATCCAATGATCTCTTTCTCATGCTGGCAGATGAGCGATAAACTCTTAGAAACGGAAAATGAGGCCATGTCTAAAATCGTGGAGCTAGAGAAGCAGTTGATGCAGAAGAACAAAGAGTTGGACACCGTCCGGGTCAGTATTATACCTGTACCTCCTGATTTACAGTGCTGATTTTGATATCGCAAGTGTCAACATGATGCTACATTTTACTTTTACTGAATTTCAGACATATGGATTCAAGGCCTAGAAAGTACTTAAAAACAAACAGGTCCTTGAAAGTGCTTGGAAGTAAATTTGAAATTAAATTTGTTTATGGGGTTATTTCAGCAATTGTACTGTGCTGCTATCAAAAACAAAATAGAAAAAATTATACATTCCTAATTTAATCTTAATCTTGTTCAAAAACTATGACAAATAGTGCACTCCATTTAAATACAAACCAATATTGAATTTAAGGCCCAATCTATTTTTGTAGCCCTACCTCTTCCCCTTCTACTTGGCCCTTAAAACCGTGTGTTAAGAGGAAGGGCTTCAAAATTTACCCCTAAGAATTGGGACAGCACTACAGCACGTGCACATGTCATCACGATCTTATGCTTCATATGAGATCAGACAATGGCAACTGCTGTAGTTATTCCAGTTGTTTTATTTTTTATATTTATCATCAGGAAATCACTAAAGGCATATTTTATGTTATCATAATGATGTAATGTGGCTATGAGATCGTAACTGTACTGTGCATTTACACCGTGGCCATATTCATCTATGTAAACACACAAACCCAACATTAACATTATAGCAGACACTGTAAAAAGCTCATTCCCAGCCACTAGACATTATTGACTGGGTATTCGAGTGTCACAATGTTGGAGACTGCTATACAGGAGTTATTATTAGGGATTATAGATGGTGAAATTTAGCAGTTTTTATGACGGTAAAACACGAACAAAATAATTCGTAATAATAATAAAAAATACTAATTTGTGGATCTCCTTACTTCCGGGTGCAGCTGAGGCTGGTGTATTCGGGGAAATTTTCGTACCCCTTGGTTTCGGGTGTGGTCCTGAAAAATCTTCATTCGAAGGGGATCTACCCCTTGCCCTTAGTCCTACGCCTTCAAGCTAAAGACAATTGGGACAATTGGGATAAGGGGAAGGGCTAAGGCATAGAATTGGGATTGGGCCTAACTAATTTTATTAAAGTTCTTTGAACATAACTTAAAAATGACAGATTCAAAACATCACCATTACTCTGACAATTTAATGTAAATATTAAGTGTAAGTAAAATGTTACAGTAAGGATTTTATTACTACATATGTTGCTATACATATGCTGAGGAAATTAAAAAGGTGCTTGATTTGAAATGAATGGTGCTCTAAATAGTCTTTGAAAGTCCTTGAATCTGCTGCTCATGAAAGAGTGGAATCCCTGTTTACATATTTAGAGAATTAGCAATACATGAAACGTCCTGGTTACGTACGTAACCCACGTTCCCCGAATAGGGAACGGAGACGTGTGTCTGTTATTAAACAGACTTTTGGGAGTGCTTTAGACGACCAATCACATCTGAAGATAAGAAAACGGGCCAATGAAATGCCAATTGAATTGGCGGAGCTTAGCTCCACAGCTGAAACTGATGAGCCAATTAGGGCTATATCAGTCGGCTGCTGGAGCCAGCTCATCAGAATTTGCCTGCTGAAGAGCCGATCGCTCAGCTCCCAGCTGGAGACTCAGGTGCTGTGGCAGTGGAGACACACGTCTCCGTTCCCTATTCGGGGAACGTGGGTTACGTACGTAACCAGGACGTTCCCCTTCATATGGGAACTTCAACGTGTGTCTGTTATTAAACAGACTTTTGGGAGACTGTATGGAAAGCGCCACAGCAGCTAAGCCTGTCGCGTCCCTGATGTGTAGTTTGCCAAGCCAAAGCGTGAGCGCACTGACATCACCAAGAGCGCAACCTTCCAACGTCCCCTAGGCCCAACATATTACCATTACATGGGAATAAAAGTTTTAAATCAGGGGTCGTAAGTGTGCTTTTACCTAGCTAATATAGACTAGGGATTTTGGAAATACGACAGTACGTTGGGAAAGCGTGCCAGTCCCCGAAGGGGGAGGACGCAGCGGAGACCACCTGCTACCCTAAAAGGGGAGACCTGATGGTAAGGAGACATATGGACTAGCCCTAATGAGGGGGAGTGCTACATATGATAAGCTGGTTAGCGGTTTAGGGAAGACACGGGACCGCCTAATAAGGGGGAACACACCGTGGTAATAATGCATATGACATCACCAAATGGGGATGCACATAGCTGGCACCGATCCTCAATATGCGTGTAGACCTAATGGGCATACCAACCGCACACTGAGCCATGCACTCGACTCCTCCGCTGAGTCGATGCTGGGGGCCTCGGAGGAATTCTCTAGGGTTCGCCTGGGAAGGGAAACTTACTAGTAGAATAGGAAAAAGCGCACGCATCTCCGGTTTAGGGAGCCTGGCGCAGCAAGCGTTTGTGACACCGAGCTTAATTCTCCCCCGATTGATTGGGATTTCCCAATAACCGGGAGAAAACTGCTCCACTCGGAGGTTATAAAACCTCGCAAATGTGTTAGGTGTCGCCCAACCCGCAGCTCTGCAGATATCTGTGAGAGAGGCGCCGCGTGCTAACGCCAATGAGGAAGCGACACCTCTAGTGGAGTGCGCTCTCATGTTAGGAGGGCGCGGCTCGCCCTGGCATTGATAAGCGAGGGCGATGGCATCAACTAACCAGTGGCCAACCTCTGTTTTGACACGGCACTTCCCTTCTGCCGGCCACCATAACAGATAAAGAGCTGTTCACATGATCTTACATTTTGCGTTCGTTCCACGTAAAGGCGCAAAGCGCGAACGGGACAAAGCAGTGAGTGGGCTGAGCCTGCCTCCTCCGCAGGCAGCGCTTGCAGGTTCACCACCTGATCTATAAATGGGGTGGTAGGAACCTTGGGCACATAGCCAGGTCGGGGTCTCAGGACAACGTGAGAGTAACCCGGCCCGAATTCAAGGCACGATTCGCTGACCGAAAATGCCTCCAGATCCCCAACTCTCTTGAATGGCGCCAATGCGATCAGCAGAGCTGTCATAATGACAGAATACAGAATCGAGTGGCTAAAACAGATCTCTCTGCAGCCACCAGGACTAAGGAGAGATCCAAGAGGGCATGAGAGGGGGGCGGGATGGATTTAATCGCCGCGCGCCTCTGAGGAATCGGGTGATTAGATCATGCTTCCCGAGCGTGTTGCCATCCACCGCGTCATGATGAGCGGAGATGCCGCCACGTAAACCTTCAGTGTGGAGGGTGACAGCCTACGCTCCAGCTTATCCTGAAGGAAGGATAACACAATGCTAATCTGGCAAGTTCGGGGGTCTTCTCGGGGAGAAGCGCACCACTCAGAGAATAGACTCCACTTCAGGGCATAGGCATGCCTCGTAGAGGGTGCTCTAGCCTGAGTGATGGTGTTAAGTACCGCGGGCGGTAAGTCACCAAAGTCCTCCGCGCTCCGTCTATGGACCACACGTGGAGGTTCCAGAGATCTGGGCGTGGGTGCCAGATGGTGCCCCGTCCCTGAGAGAGGAGGTCCTCCCTTAGGGGAATGCGCCAAGGAGGGGCCGCCGCGAGGAGTGTGAGCTCCGAAACCCAGGTCCGGTTGGGCCAGAGGGGCGCAACAAACAAGACCTGCTCCTCGTCCTCCCTGACTTTGCACAAAGTTTGTGCGATTAGGCTCACTGGGGGAAACGCATATTTGCGCGTGCCCGATGGCCAGCTGTGAGCCAGTGCATCCGTGCCGAGGGGGGCCTCGGTCAGGGAATAAAACAGCTGGCAATGTGCGTTCTCGGTGGAAGCAACAGATCGATCTGGGCTTCCCCAAAGCGCGCCCATATCAGCTGGACCGAATCGGGGTGGAGTCTCCACTCTCCTTGGGACACTAGCTGCCGTGAGAGCGCATCGGCTGCACGGTTGAGCTCGCCCGGGATGTGAATGGCACACAGTGATTTCAGCCGCGTGTGACTCCAAAGGAGCAGACGGCGAGCGAGCTGAGGCATGCGGCGAGAGCGCATACCCTCCATATGGTTGATATAAGCCACCGCCGCCATGCTGTCCGTCCTGACCAGCATGTGTTTCTGCTCCAACACCGGAAAAAAGTGGCGGAGAGCCAGATACACTGCCAACAGCTCCAGGCAGTTGATATGCCAATGCAGGCGGGGTCCGGACCACGAACCCGCGGCTGCATGCTCGTTGCACACGGCCCCCCAGCCCGTGCTGGAGGCATGTGTCATTACGACAACATGCCTGGATACTAGCCCTAGGGGCACTCCGGCCCGTAGAAAAGCCAGATCCGTCCAGGGGCTGAGGGTGCGGAGACACAGCAGAGTGATGTTCACCCGGTGCGTACCCGCGCGCCATGCCCGTCTGGGGACTCGATCGCGAAGCCAACGCTGAAGTGGTCTCATATGAAGCAAACCGAGCGGCGAGACCGCGGCTGCGGATGCCATATGCCCCAGGAGCCTCTGAAAACATTTCAGTGGGACCACTATTTTCCTGTGGAGCTCGTTACACAGGAAAGCATTAGCCTGGCGCGCTCCTCGGAGAGGCGCGCAACCATAGCAACCGAATCCAGCTCCAGCCCGAGGTAAGAGATCCTCTGCACAGGGCAAAGTTTGCTCTTCTCTCGGTTGACCTGAAACCCCAACTGGTCGAGGTGCTGAAGCACGTTGACTCTGTGCATAATCAACTGATCGCGAGAGGAGGCTAAAATGAGCCAGTCATCGAGATAGTTGAGTGTGCGGATGCCCGCAAGCCGCAGTGGCGCAGAGCACCCTCCGCGAGCTTGGTGAAAACCCGCGGAGACAGAGAGAGCCCGAAGGGGAGGACTTTGTACTGCCACGCTCGTCCTTCGAACGCAAACCGGAGAAAAGGGCGGTGGCGTGGAAGAATAGAGACATGAAAATACGCGTCCTTCAGGTCTATGGCTGCAGACCAATCCTGTGGACGGACGCTCTGAAGCAAGCGTTTCTGCGTAAGCATTCTGAAAGCATTTAGTGTAAATGACTGTTCAGTCTGCGCAGATCTAGGATTGGTCTTAACCCCCCGCTCTTTTTTGGGCACGATGAAATACGGGCTGTAGAACCCGGACTCCATCTCGGCTGGAGGGACCTGCTCGATTGCGTCCTTCGCCAGGAGGACCGCAATCTCCTCCCGCAAGACAGGGGCGCTCACGGGGATCACCCTCGTGAAAAGGACACCCGTGAACTTGGGAGGGCGAATAGCGAACTGAATCGCATAGCCGAGTCTGACCGTCCGTATGAGCCACCGCGATGCGCTGGGCAGCGCTAACCAGGCTGGCAGAGCGCGCGCTAATGGCACCATCGGAGCGATCACTGACGTGCCAGCGGAGGGGCAGCTCGGGATGGGAGTGCTCATCCCGGGAAGCGGTGCGTCCCGGGGAAGAGCTGAAAATAAGAGAATTTCTCTTACCTTCCTCCCTGGATCCCGCGGTGAGGCCAGAGTGAGAGAAAGGAGTCCGTCCTGCTGCACTCTGAGGGCCTGAGGCGAAGGGTCCCGGTGCTGCGAGCTGAAAGGCGGAGCGTCCCAGACTGGCAGTACTCGGGCTCGCGCATCCGGAGAGAGAGGAAACTGCTCTTTTGGAAATTTGGTTGCCGCCAGCCCAGGGGCCGGCAGCGAGGAGTTTAAAGTCGTTGTGGACTGATTTAATAATCCTCGGCCCCCCACCGAGGAAAGAGCAGGTCCCCTCTTTTCCGAATGGCCCGTCCCAGGAACGCTTCGCGGTCCGTTTACTGGACTTAGCGGCGCCCTGGGGCGGTGGCGTTGCAGTCCCGCGGGAGGCTCGGCATTGCCGCCTGGCCGGAGCGGGCAGCGAAAGCAGAGCAGATGAAGCCGCGGGTGGACGCCCTCGGCGAAGAGCAACCGCAGCGGAAGGGGCAGCGGGAGGAGCAGTTTTTCGAGCCCGCTGATAGATGACCTCACCCCTCGCCTTGGACTGCTTTTCACCGCGGAGAATTCCTGGGTGAACTCCCCGACGGTGTCGCCGAAAAGGCCGGCCTGGGATACGGGAGCGTTAAGAAAGCAAGCTTTGTCAACGTCTCTCATATAGCCAAGCTCAGCCAGGGGTGGCATTCCTGGACCACTAATGTGGCCATCGTCTTCCCCAGGGCACGAGCAGCCGATTTAATAGTCATGAGAGCATAATCGGTTGCCGTGCGGAGCTCATGCAGCAAGCCTGGGGGAGAACCGCCCTCCTGCATCTTGGCCAGCTTCTCGGCTTGGTAGCGTTGATAGGTGGCCATAGCGTGCAGAGCGGAGGTGGCCTGGCCCGCAGCAGTGCAGGCTCTGGCCGTGAGAGACTCAGATAACCTGCACGCTTTGGAAGGGAGTGAGGGCGGACCTCTCCGAGTGGAGCAGCTCTGCGGACAGAGCACGCTCCGCCTGGGGAATCGCCTCATAACCCCTGGCCGCTCCGTCATCGAGGGAGGGTGAGAGCGGGAGCGCACGAGGACCGGGCAGAAAAATGTGCCCTCCATGCCTGCGTGAGCTCTCTGTGTACCTCCGGGAAGAAGGGGACGAGGGGTCTAAAAGGCTTCGCCTTCTTCACCCCCACGTAACACCCATCTAAGCGGTCCGGCCGCGGTTCTGGGGGACAAGCCATCTCCAGTCCCACGGCCGAAGCAGCCCGGAATAACACGGCTAACATGTCCGACTCCAGATCCGAAACCTCACTGATAACCCCGGAGGGTGGCAGGGGGTCCGGATCTTCATCAGAGCATGTCAGCCCGCCCTCCGATGCAGCGATGGACATCACGTCCCCGGTGTCATCTAATGAGAGCGCGGCCAACCCAGAGGATGGACCAGCGCTAACACTCGAAGCAGAAACAGAGCGCACTGACGAGGAGCGAGGGGTCCGCGGGCCCGAAGGCGACGGATTAGCCCCCACTGTAACCCTCAGGCCTGCCCGAGTGCTAACCGCTTGGCGGGGAGCAGCAGGGGTGACTTGCCCTAATAAAAGAGCTCGCCGCGACCTCCGTTGCGCAACAGTCAAGCCATCGCAATGCGGGCAAGAACTGTCCGCGAGCACCGCATCAACATGTTGGACCCCCAAGCATGTGACGCAGTACTCGTGCCTGTCATCCGGGGAGAGGAAACCACCGCATCCAGAAATGCACGGTCGAAACGACATCTTTAAAAAGACGCGCTGCACGACCGTGTGCTCTCTTAGGGAATTCTGCTCTTTTAAAAAACTGCTCTTTCAGGTCACCAGCGAAACGCCAAGGGGACGGGAAACCCAGCTCGACCGCCGCTAGAACGTCTTCCCTCGCACTGGTGAGAATAATGCTTTCTTCAATGTTGGAAGTCAGCTCAGCAGAAGGGTTCTTCAGTCTCAGATCGGGTCTGAAGCAACAATTCTGATGAGCTGGCTCCAGCAGCCGACTGATATAGCCCTAATTGGCTCATCAGTTTCAGCTGTGGAGCTAAGCTCCGCCAATTCAATTGGCATTTCATTGGCCCGTTTTCTTATCTTCAGATGTGATTGGTCGTCTAAAGCACTCCCAAAAGTCTGTTTAATAACAGACACACGTTGAAGTTCCCATATGAAGGGGAACTGTTAGGAGTGCAACAGTTTGCAACAGTTTGAATGTCATGGTTCCCGTAGTATTATGGATTGATACAAAATGGGTAAAAATAGCTAGCCTAAATATCATAAACCTAGCCTAACCTACATTCAAGGGAGTCCTAAATATAAAAAGATTATAATACAACACTGAACAGGCTTTTTATTTCTGAAAAAAAGTGATGTGCACAGCACTTGCACTATGTTGACTTTGGGAAAGAGCAGTGCGCTGTGCTTTTTATGTTGCTAGTCAACCAACATATCAACAGTCTTGGTTCTGGAGTGCTTGACGGCAGAGTCCCTTTTATGGCAAGTAATTTCAAGCTTTATGTAGATTTATTTCTTATGTCTGTGAAGCAAGTACTTGCTGAGTTTTCAGTGCATTTGTTGACTACCAAACTGTCCTAAAAGCACATGTCTGCATCTCCCGTTTTTGTTGGAGCACTCTGTGTGCGTGCAGTTAAAAAAACAATAACTCTGTGCTGAAAAAGTGACCGTCAAGCACTCCAGAACCAAGAATGTTAATACAGGGGTTACCTAGCAACATAAAAAGCACAGTGCTCTTTCCTAAAGTCATCAAAAAGGTAGTGCTGTGTGCCCCGCCCTTTCAGAACTGTAAAGCATGTTCTCTGTTGTCTTATAATTTTTTTATATTTAGAACCCTCTTGAAAATTAGATGTTGCAACTAGGTTAGGCTAGGTTTATTATATTTAGTTCAGCTGTCTAAAACTTACTTGGTTAAATTAAACAATAGTAGTGTAAATAAAAACCCTTTTTACCCTGCCAAAATCACCTCATTTTAGAATTGTCACTTCTAAAACTGTAATTCTATGTAAGGACAGCTTACATACAAATGCAGAGCAGGCTTCATTCAAGGAACATTTGAAAAACAAATGATTAGATTAGAGATTAAAACATATCAGCGTTAGTAATTCATTTCAAAATATGGAGTAAAATGATTTACATGCTAAACGACCTGTGCACACCTCTACATAAACAGGCGGTGTACCGGGACGCCAGCTCGCAAGTTCACACTCTTCGGCGGATAGTTCGGGAGAAGGATGAGACCATTCAGAAGCAATCCACACTGGAGAAGAAGATCCATGAGCTGGAACGCAGAGGCAGTCTGCAGATCCAGGTGAGGGGTGAGGGAGATGGGGAAGGAGATGTGTCTCCGCTGCCTTCGCCTCCTCAACCCATGGCTCTATCTCCCTGTCCCGATGCCATGGCCTTGGCTGGAGCCTGTGCTGGAGCATCATACAGCTCTGCCAGCTCTTCTCAGACTGGCACGCTTCGAGCAATGGTTACACCACCACCTCCTCCCCCTCCACCACCTCCAATGACAGCTTCCTCTGGTGAGTAGTGCCGTCAACAAAACTAAAGGTTCAAAGCAGCGTTCAAATGTTGAGAAGAAATTTTGACCAATTCAAAACACTAAAAACTAAATAAACTCATAAACTGATACAAGTTAGCAAACACTTGCTGCATGTCTGATACAATGCAAAAATATCAACTGCTGTTTCCTTTAGAATATCAGCACAATTATTATAATATCACATAAAACATTTGCAAATAAAGCACATGAAGTGAATGGCATCTTATATTCTGTGGAAACTAGTGTAATAATAATAATAGTGTAAAATATCAGTAATAAAAATGTTAATTGCTGCAAGCTGTGATTTATTAATGTCTTGTGACAACAGGCTTTAAAAAAATTACCAACAGTTTTAGATTATTTGATGGAGATTTATTTAACGGATGAAAAATCTTCTCAATAAAGCACATAAATGTTTTTAATTTGCATTTTTAGAATTTATTCACTCTTTCTTGCATAATTCAAAAGTGAGCATAAAAAAATTGTGGTCAATCAACATGAGATTTTCTCTAGTCAGTAGACAGTTCGTTGAAGTGTTTGGTAATTTTTTAAGAGTTGAAATAGCTTAAAGAATGTGTCCGTAAAGTTTCAGATAAAAATACCCATCAGATTATTATTATACAATGCAGAATATGACCATTTTTAGATCAAAGCAAAGTGTAGCTGTTTTTGTAGCCTTTGTTTTTAAATGCAAATGAGCTGGTTCTCCTCACCCACCGTTCCCAGATGCATGTCTGATTCTTATACTTTACGTCAGATAAACAGCAGTCAGTGACAGAGACAGACATGGATCAAGCAGAGATACAATTTATCAGTCAAAAATACCAAGTAAAGTTATTCGATGTATTTGTGGTGGAGTTAATTCAAGCCTTTCTTCAACGATGAGTTACAAAGTTTACAGTACAGACACACATGCGTTTACTGACAGCATGCGGCAGTGATGATTCCATTGGTTATAAATTACACAACAATTTAACTGTCTTTATTACAAAAATGTTATGTTTTTAAAATGCTTTAAACTTGTAAAACTCATTCTTGAGGTGCAGCTGATCACAGAGCGTTGGAACAGATCTTTTAATCCCAGTTTCTTTGCTAAACCTGTTCTGTGAACATGTTTATACACGTTACTTACAGAGATATGTTAATACACTCCTGTCAAAATCACTGGGATTTGATCCTATTTGGAAATTAGGAAATTACAAAGAGTTTATATCACTCCAATATGACTGTGGCCACACTATACCTACACACAGTTCCGTCCAAACAGCTTCCAAAAGTCGATTTTTCATCACAGGTGTCCTTAAACTTAAAGATTTTATTGAAAAACAAAAGCCTGTCCAGTTATTTTCAATTTTTACAATTCATCAGATTGAACTGTTATCACAAGTAAAAGTTGCAAATGTTAAAATAATTATTCACTAACAAATGGACTTGAAATGATGCCATATGTTGTGTATGAACATATTTGGAAGCTTTTTCTGTAGCATTGTTACATGATTTGATAGTTGATTTTATTAAATAGCCAAAAATAGTATAATATAGCTGACACAGAGATTTATAATTGGGTTATAATTGAGCTTTTACATTTATATCAGTGACGTTTATATCAATTCATTTTTGCAAGGAGTGGCAGAGGGCCAGAAAATCTCTAATGCGGAAGCAGAATCAACATCGTCAGAGCTTAAGAGGAAAGAAATTTAGTTTCGGACAGTTTTCTGTTGACACAAAGCCCAAAGCTCACTCACAGATTTCTGCCTCTCACGCAATTTCATAGAGAATGTGTTCTTCAAGAGTACTTGATGAGTAAATTTTTGAGAGGTTTATTTAAAGGTCCCGTGAAGTGCTTTGAAATGTGAATTTTTTTTTTTCTATTGAATGTATAACGTGATCTCAACCGAAACATGAAGAGAGGGGGCCGGACATAGAGTAGCTCCTGACCTTAAAAAAAATACTGCAAATAGCGTTTTGTTTTATCATCGCTCTCGCCAGTGAGAATGGTTGAGCTCAAGCGCATCAAATGTGAAGCGTCTTGAATGGGGCGGGGCATGTTAGACACTTGAGAGCATTTGATTGGTCACAATTTGATGAGAAACTGAAGTATGAGGTTATGTAAATAAAACCAACGACCCATTTAGGGGGAAGTGACAAACTATATGCGTTACATGTTTATATTAGTTTTATATCCTCTAGCGCCAATTTTTTCACTATATTGAAGCACACTAGCTTATGGATATAAGACAATACTGATACTAAAATCTAAAAACGCTTTTAATGCAGTGATTCTCAACCTGAATGTGTTCTGACCACTACTTATATAATAGTAAGTAGTGATAACTAGAAAGTAATAACTAGAAAAGTAAAGTTTGTAGGCAAGCTTTATGGTGACTTGAGAAAGCCTAGTCTGAAAGTTTGAAGTAGTTTTAATAGTTTAAATAATTGAAGTAGTTTTTAAGAAGTTTGAAACAGTTGGCATAGACAGCTACATATATGTTAGCAAGTTTGTAGTATGGATCAGCATAGATATTTACTATTATGTTAGTATATTTCTAGTATGGATTTGTATATTGTTAGTATGTTTCTAGTATGATTAGTATGTTTTGTGGTATGGATTGGTGTGTTTCTAGTATAGGTTGGTATGTCATTAGTATGTTTCTAGTATGGATTGGTATGTTGTTAGTATGTCCAATGCAAAGTCAATGGCAGTTTTTTTTTTTTACAATGGAAGTGTATGGGACAGTTGCTAGGGTGCCGTATTTGGTTGCTAGGGTGTGGCTAGTAAGATGAAAGGTCATCAGTGATTGCCAGTCTGTATGACAGTCTGGCGTAAAATTATGAAGTCACAATGTTTGGTCCAATGTTAAATCAATGGGACTTTTTTCTGAATTTTCCAGGTCAGTTTTGGGAAAACTGTAAGTCGGATCAGTTGAAAAAGATATAGCAACTTAATTCAGTGTAGTTTGTAGGTTTGGAGTTGGTATGGTGGTTGTAGTATGAACGGTCTATGGGAGGAGATGCATTCTTAGTCTAAGAAGAAGATGGAAGAAGAACTCCAAAAGTAAAGTTCACAGACAAACTTTATGGTGGCTTGAAAGTAGTTTAAAAGTTTAAATAATTGAAGTTTGTAAAATTATTGTAGTTTTTAAGAAGTTTGAAACAGTTGGCATAGATAGCTACATATATGTTAGCATGTTTCTAGCATAAATTAGGATGTTATTAGCATGAATTTTGTATGAATTAGTATGTTGCTAGTATGTTTAAAGGATGAATTAGCATGTTGCTATTATGTTTATAGTATGAATTAGCATGTTGCTAGTATGTTTATAGTATGAATTAGCATGTTGCTAGTATGGATTGGTATGTCGTTAGTATGTTTTTAATATGAATTGGTATGTTGTTAGTATGTCTAATGTACGATGTCAAAAGTCAATGACAGTTTTTTTATACAATGGAAGTGTATAGGACAGTTTCTACGGTGCGGTATGGGGTTGCCCTACAGGCGCCAACTACTTAAAAATTTCACTGTGTGTGTGTTTTCTGGAAAGTCTTTCACTGGCACTTACAGCAGAAGCCCCTATTTCTCAGCGATTGAGGGAATGAAAGTACTCCATTTCTCTCTCTCTCTCTCACTGTGGCCCATTTCACCTGCTGGCGTGAGTTTTCCTCCCTCTCTTTTCCTCTCGGCTGTATGCATTCCCGCAGGAATAAATTTGCGAATAAAAGCGCAGGAGCGGTCGGTAACTCTGGTGTAATTTTAACAGGAGTGAGCGGTCTCACAATATCGCTCCCGAGCGAGTGAGCAAGCAACCACGCGTGGCGTGTGCATGTGTTTGTTTGGTGCTGTCTATGTCTGTGTATGTGTGTGAATGAGAGACATTGTAGTGCTGTGTGTCCATGTGTGTGTGTGTGTGTTTATACAGACAGCTTGTTATAGCCACCCCCTAAAATACAACACTGTGTATGGAAAGCATCGTCAATGCACCATGATGCACCGAAATATCGAATTGAACCAAATCGATGGCATGATAATTGAACCGAACCGTGAGACCAGTCTAGGTTCACACCTCTAATGAATGGTCTAGGAGAAGATGCGTTCTTAAAATAGTCTAGGAAGAAGACGGAAGAAGAAGAATAAGTTTATGTAGTATAACAGTATGTTGGCTTTCACAAGCCACCGTAATAAAACTACTCATGTGATTTAATACCAGTAATACATCCCTCTTAAAAAAAAGTATTTTTGTGTTAAATTAAGTCTAACTGAAGTCCAAGAACTATTAATACTCTTTTTCTAAACCTATAGATTATATGACATCTGCCAACTACATCCCCAACCTATTTTACCATGTTTTTACAGTGAATGACAGTTTTATAGCCACTGAACTGCAAGATAATTATGCCAACATTCATTCTTACCACTAATGAATGCTATTTGTGGCCTCAGTTGTTGACACATTGAGTAGCAATGTGTAAACATTCAAACCTAATTAGTCCTTTTTTGTCATTACGTGTTTAAGTGGATCCAGATGTGCTCAAGCCTGTTGTCATCAGTCAGCACTGTCTCTTCTTTTCCTCCAGTTCCTAATGGGCCATCAGAAGCTCTTGCACCTCCGCCACCACCTCCGCCTCCCCCACCTCCTCCACCACCTCCTCCTCCTCCACCACCTCCACCTCCTGGTCATTCCATTGAGATCTCTGCTCCTTTACCTCCGCCTCCTCCTCCATGTGCTCCTCCTCTGCCCGGCAGCGGCACACCAACCGTCATATTCAACTCTGGCTTGACGGGTATGTATATACATGTGTATGCAAGTGTGGATCTGTCATTGCAGATTTACTTCTTAATTCTCTGTTTTGATTCTTTTTATTGTTTAGCTGAACTGCACTACTGGGCAAAAGTTTGGAATAATAAATTGAAAGAAATTTTGAGAAATCTCTTATCCTTTTAAAAAAAATAAAATAAATAAAAAACATAAAAAATGTATAATTTCCAAGATTCTGCCTAGCTGTATATTCTTCTTGTTCAGCATTTCTTGGCACTTACAAACATTTTCTGCCTTCTCTTCCTAGACTTTTGTGCTTTATAACTCTCTAAACATTTGTTTTTTATCTACTCTCTTTTCCTCCTGCCCTCAAAGATGGACCATTCAAGCTCTTCTGTAGGTTTCCATTTGTTTGTCATGGCTTTCATTCACTGTCATGATATAATCATTTTGTGCTTTTCTGCTTAACACGCACATACATATCTTCTAATTGCGTTAATTGTAGTGTAGTTGAGTAGTTAGTATGTTTTTTGTAGTCACAGTCCCCTTTTTCTTTTCATTGGCAGCCGTGAAAATCAAAAAGCCAATCAAAACGAAGTTCCGCATGCCTGTGTTCAATTGGGTGGCTCTGAAACCAAATCAGATCAACGGCACCGTCTTCAATGAAATCGATGACGAACGGATCCTGGAGGTATGTGTGAAATGTGTGATTTCCAACTCATGCTTGTATTACACCACTTCTACTTCATTTTCACAATCTGAGTCACTGATTCATATGTATTATGATGATGCCAGATGGTGTTTATTGCCGAGTTTAGTGTAAGCTCATTTATAAGTCATTCTGCAACTGTTGTCAACCAGTATCACGTACAAAAAGTAAAACATGAAAAGCCTTTCACGGCTGAATGTACTTCAAAAGTCTGATGTATTTCGAGGTGGAACAGGTTGTTAAATGAGAAAATAATTAGGGTGGGATTCCATTTCGTGCCTCTGTAATTGATTATATAATGAAAATGGGCAACATAGGCTCGTTCTGAAAACATAGCCTTATTTACATTTCTGGAAATCGCGAATTATGTAGTGTTAAAACCCCTGGGCAATCTAGGGGAGTGGGGTTGCACACTTAACCAAGGACCTGGTTCAAACAATCACTTAAAGAGAATTGTACTCAAAGTAACAACCACAAACAAGATTTGCTGTACAAATAATGTGATTTATTACAGGTGGTGTTTAGTGATGCAGTGAGTTTTTTCAGAAACTGGCGACTGACCGAAATTTGGAAATGCTCTGCAATTTTGAAGAGATCATTCTTGCAGCAATTATCAAACTGCTCGAGTGAAGAATTACTAAGAAAAATTTCCACATTAGACAATGTTATTTTCAAATTACAAGCTAGTCAGAAGCAAATAGACAAATCAGTAATTCACTCTTCTAATACTATCTCTAGTATAACCCACAAAATTATTTTGGGCACAAAAAGAATTGAGTATCAGTAGAACCAAAATCCTCAGAAACAACTTTTGGGACGTTAATTATCCCGAACGAGCCCCAAAAAATGTTGCAACCCCTGGGAAATCTAGGGGAGTGGGGTTGCACACTTAACCAAGGATCTGGCTCAAACAAACACACAAAAAGAATTGTACTCAAAGTAAGAACCAAAAACAAAAATTGCTGTACAAATAATGTGATTTCTTATAGGTGGTGATTAGTGAAGCAGTGAGTGAGCTATTTAGAATATTTACTATCAACAACCAAAACAAAATATAAATTAGAAAGATTGGTTATGGGTGATGCTAAAGCTAAAGTCTTACTAATTTCAAATCCCCTCTAATATTGTCTAATAAACAAAAATATGAAAAAAAAATCTTAAAAATAAAATGTCCAAAGTCATCTTACTAAACTACACTAACTATCAACTTAATCAAAAATACACAGTGTCAGGATTGGTTGTACCCAGTGTGGGTAAACAAGCCAATCAGGAACAGCAGTAGACACACTGGTTCAATCTGTGTTTTTGAATCACTATTGTTTGGGTTTAGGGAAGGAGAAGGGTGGGTGAGACGATCACTCAGTCAGTCAGTCAGTCGACAGCAACCTTTGGTGGATTTACACAAGGACAGCAGGCGTGAATGGCACTCACGAGAGAAATTTGAGATCTCAAAGAGCATATACAGCAACCTCTGGTAGATTCGCAAAAACAAAAATTGCAAAAGAACGTACATCCTAGGATATATTTGGCGCCCTCCAGAAATGTATATAGCGGTACATTTTCAGATTGAGCCTGGGTTGTCTAAAAAGTATAGTTCATTCAAAAAGCTTTCTTTATTTCTTTACATTTATGTTTGCAGTGACTTTGGGCACATTTTGTACACCAAACTATTTTGTTTAATGAAAGCTGTGGATAGAAGCTTAACAGATCTCTCTGGTTTGTAGGATTTGAATGTTGATGAGTTTGAGGAAATGTTTAAGACCAAAGCCCAGGGCCCTGCCGTTGACATGACATTGCAAAAACAAAAGGCTCCTCAAAAGGGCCCCAATAAAGTATCACTGCTGGAGGCCAACAGAGCCAAAAACCTTGCCATCACGCTCCGCAAAGCAGGCAAGAGCCCTGAGGAGATCTGCAAAGCAATCCAGACGTGAGTTCCCTATTTGCCGTTAATATAGTTACATTTTTGATTTGGTTTTGGGTTGACTTATTGAGTAGCGTTCTCATCGTTTTCTTTCATTTCTCTCAGGTTTGACCTGCGTACGGTGCCGGTGGATTTCGTGGAGTGTTTGATGCGGTTTATGCCCACTGAGACTGAGGTGAAGGTGCTTCGTCAGTATGAGCGGGAACGACGGGCAATGGATGGACTCACTGATGAGGACCGCTTCATGATGCTCTTCAGCAAGATCGAAAGACTGCCACAGCGCATGACCATCATGGCCTTTATGGGCAACTTTACAGATAGCCTGCAGATGCTCACACCGGTAAGATGGACAGAGAAGTTAAGCGATTGAGTAATGTGTGTGTACCATGTATTCTTCATGTCCTCATTCTTCAAATGTCCTCATAAATATAGCAATACCAGTCATTTTTGAACTTATGGGTACATTTTTTGGTCTCAATAAGAAAAACGGGACTTAAATCACACAGAATGAAGTATTTTGAAAATGTTTGTATGTGTAATTGTTTATGTGGTTTATGAGGACACAGAATTGTAAGGTATACTGTGGGTATAACCAAAGTCTCTTTTAAGGCAAGTAATTTCACACGGTGTCCATATTTGAAATGCTTCTCAGCCAGAATGCTAGGGTATGATAGGGTGTTTAAATGGGGAAACATCAAATTCTCCAAAATTGCTTGCCAAGCTTACGTTTAAATTTCATATTAGGAATCGCCAATCAAATCAAACAACACTGTCTCTTTAGTTTCATTTGTAAATGTTTGAATCACACAAAATCTGCAGAAAGTCATGTCTGGTCTTAGCCCTTCACCCAGAGAATCGACAGTCCATAAAGATCGATGATTGGCTCCTGTACTAGAAGGCAGGGCTTAATTCGCCATATTGACCGTTACACTGTTCCCCAATCAAAACTACATGAGTGACATCTCTTGTGTATTCTTCAGTCTTTGGTGTAATCTAGTTGTACTCTATAAAGTTGGTTTATGAGGACATGTTTTAATTGTGAATGCTTAAAAATCATACTTAACAAGGTCTTTTGACATTCAAAATTTGCCACAGGTTTCATGTGAGGGTTTAGGAATAGGGTAAGTCCAAATAATAACCATTTTTTACAGTATAAAATGCAATTTGTCTATAGAGAGTCCTTGTAGACCATATATACAAGTGAGCATGTGTGTACAGGTCTATGTAGTTTACAGAGACATAAGGCTGTATAATGACATGGGTATAACTGTGGTAATGATATGGATATGGGTGTTGTACTTTTCATTAAGGTGGTTTATGGACACACCTGGTGTCCCTGTAATTCCACATGCTTAAAAATCATACATATGCTTTTGACATTCAAAATTTGCCACAGGCTTCCTGTGAGGGTTGGTTTAGGGGTTGGGCCAAATAAAAAGCAGTTTTTATGGTATAAAATACATTTTATGAAGTGTCCCTGTAAACCATGTATACAAGAGTGTGAGTCTGTGTGTGTGTTATTTTATTTATGCATTTATTTACTTTTTCTACAGCAACTTCATGCTATCATAGCTGCATCTGTATCAATCAAATCATCCCAGAAGTTAAAGAAAATCCTTGAGGTAAGTCACTTTTATATAACACTGCAAACGAGACTCTTGCCGTCTTACATGTCTTTCTAATAATAACTCATCTGTATGTTCCTGTGATGCCTGTAATCCCAGATCATTTTGGCCCTGGGAAACTACATGAACAGCAGTAAGAGAGGAGCTGTTTATGGCTTCAAACTTCAGAGCTTGGATCTGGTAACTACTGGAACTCATTCCATGCACTCCTTTTTTTTTTTGAAATGTTATTGTTTTATTATAATACTGTTATGTGTCTTGCCTTCAGTTGTTGGAGACCAAGTCCACAGACAGAAAACAGACACTTTTGCACTACATAGCCAATGTGGTGAAGGAGAAATATCCCATTGTGAGCATTTTCTACAATGAGCTGCACTACATCGAGAAAGCTGCTGCGGGTGAGTGTCCACGCAGCCTCAGAATCTTCATTTTTAAATATAATTCATTTCAAATACTTTAATTGGAAAAGGTTTTTTGTACTCATCAATCAGTGTTACTGTTGACTAAAACTAAAACTTAACAAAAATATTAATAAAATGAACAAATCACATTGATAACTAATTTAAATTAAATAAATACAAAAATGACATACACTAGCTAAAATAAAAATATAGGCTATGTAAACAAAGACTTATTTACTAAAATCGTTAATATTAACATTTGTGTATCGTTATAGACATTTTTGTCTTTTTCATTTTCACTTTTGTGACAATTTTTTAAAAAACAGCATACATTTGCCTACAATCAAAAAAAGATTTTTGCTGTTTGTTCTAACTACTTATTAAAAATGAATCAACACAATTCTTGAGTTTTTTGGGGGGACAACTTAATTGTTTTATGTTCAACTTACTTAAATTTGTAAAAAATAATTAATTTAACTTAATCAATTTGTGGCGACACGGTGGCTCAGTGGTTAGCACTGTCGCCTCACAGCAAGAAGGTCATTGGTTCGAGTCCCGGCTGGGTCAGTTAGCGTTTCTGTGTTTGCGTGGGTTTCCTCCGGTTTCCCCCACAGTGCAAAGATATATGGTATATGTGGATTGAATTAACTGAATTGCTCATAGTCTATGTGTGTGAAATAATGTGTATGGATGTTTCCCAGTACTGGGTTGCAGCTGGAAGTGCCCTGTGTAATAGATATGCTGGATAAGTTGGCGGTTTATTCCGCTGTGGTGACCCCTGAAGAATAAAGGGACTAAGCAGATGAAAAATTAATGAATAATCAATTGTTGTTGGGACAAGATGAAGGAATTATGTGGAACTCAGCATTTTTTACAGTATAAGTGGTGTATTTATATTGAAATTTTATTGGTACAAAAAATAATTGCTCTCAATACCTTCTGGACAAAAAAAATCCCATATTGAAACACCTTAAAACTGCAATTATTAAATAATATACATTATTTAACAGGCTTCCATTTTGTCGGCAATGCTTTTTTGTTTCTTAAATATACAAATGTTTAGGCACATGCATTCAGGATTACCCTGTAGAGCAAATATTACTGTAGTTTTTTCTTGTAATTATAATTATGTATGTTGTTATGAATATCAGAGTTTTTTCCTTATATAGATTTAGTATATAATAGATTTTTTAAAAATATTAATTAAAAGTGGCATTATGTAGTGGCAAACTGTAATTTAAATGGCTAAAGCCCTTTTTTGCGGTTAACATTAGGGCTAATGATTATAAAGAAACGTATGAAATCAGTAAACACTCAAAAAAGTATGTTTACTGTTTGTTCAAACTACTTATTTAAAATAAGTTGAAACAACGCAATTATTTAGTTTTTTTTGACAATTTAATTGTTTTATATTTAATCCATCCACTTAAATTTGTAAAAACTAATAAGTTAACTCAATTGCTTCAATATGTCCAAACACAAATACATTTTTTATAGTGAATCTGTAAAAAAAAAAAACATGTTATTTTTATGATTTTTTAACAAAGACATTTTTATCCTCTAAGGATCTTATGTAAAAAACTAAGTGATGTAAAAGCATTAAAATTTTAAATGAATAACAAATACCTTAATTAAACCATTACAGGCATACGTAATTGTGTATTTAAAAACATTAAAACAACACTATTTTGTAAGAGTTCACACTTAACTGCTGATTAATTATAAGCTGCTTTGACATGCTGTCTCGGGAGAGAGCCCTGAGCTCATAAGATCCTCGAGCCCGGGGCTTCCTCCTGTTGCAAGGTGAGAGGGGAGTTTGAGCTCAGGTAGATCTCGAGAACCCCCCTGTCATGGTGGCTGAAGAGCAGATAGTAGTTGCTCTTTAAAGAGATAACTACTTTGTAGGAGCATGTCTATGGTGTTGATTTGGATTAGTCAATAAACTTAGGTTGCATGTTTTTGGATGGTGGGAGGAAACCTGGGGACCCGGGGGAAACCCTCGTGAGCACAGGGAGAACGTGCAAACTCCGCACAGAAACGTCAGCTGGTTTGGTAAAGACTGGAACCAGAGACGTTCTTGCTGTGAGGCAACAGTGCTAAGCATTTGGCCTCCATGCCACCCATCTAGGAAGGAGGAAGAGTAGGGGTGGAAGGGGGGATTCTTCAAAACGAAGATAGCTGTGATACGTAACCTAGGGTATTTATAGAAGCTTAGGAATCGTCTGATTGGTGCATTGTAAATTGGATAATGCAGGTCCAGCTGCAAGCAATCATAAGCATGTGATCCTCTCGAAATTAGTTTATGAATAAACTTCACTTAATGCATGCAGGAAGAAATATGAAGAGGGATTGTACTGTATTAAGCTACAGAATGTCCGTTTTCGATGGTGGATCTCATTAACCCTATGTTGCAGTCTCTCTGGAGAATGTTCTCCTGGATGTGCGAGAGCTACAGAGAGGTATGGATCTGACTAAAAGAGAGTACAGCATGCACGGCCACAACTCTCTGCTCAAAGACTTCATCCATCACAACGAGGCCAGGCTGAAGAAGCTCCTGGATGATGCTAGAATTGCACAGGTAGTGAAAAAAATTGTTTCTTTACGCATTTTCGATTGAATATATTAGCTGGTAGTAGGACCAGCATGATAATGATTCACGTTGCTTGCGTGTGATTTCAGGATGCCTTTGACGAAGCTGTTAAGTTTTTTGGGGAGAGCGCCAAGACCATGCCACCCTCTGTGTTCTTCCCTGTGTTTGTCCGCTTCATCAAGTCCTATAGGGTGAGTCTGGGAAATATCAGTATTCAAGACTGTCTGGTTTATACAGGGACAAGATCTAATATGTGTTTCTTTTAGCAAGCGGATGAAGAGAACGAGCAGAGGAAGAGGCAGGAGCAGCTGATGATGGAGAAGCTTATGGAACAGGAGGCCATGATGGAGGAACAAGAAAGTCAACAGGTATGATGGAGTACATACAGTTTGAAGTCAAAATTATTCGCACTTCTGTGAATTTCTTTTTCAAATATTTCCTCAATTATGTTTAACAAAGCAAGGAATCTTTTACAATACTACCTATAATTTTTTTTCTTCTTTTTTGTTGTATTTTGGCTGTAAGATCTAATATGTGTGATTGACCTTAAACATTTTAACAATATTGAGGGAGGTTGCTGTCGCGGACGAAAGTGCAGAGGGTTGGGGAGTCACGGAAGAAAGTGAAAGTGAACAGCGGACGGGGGAGGAGGGCGGTTGAGGAGGGGGATCAGTAAAATAAGGTGCCGGATCAGATTTCGGAGTTGCCGGTTCCGGATCCGGCGTATTCCGGCACAAATTAAGCCCTGGGTGAAATCCAAGAAGTAGTCCGCTTTATTTTTTACTATTATAATAGTAAAAGTTTGAGGCAATAAAACCCCTCACTTCACGCTTTATACACTTTTCTCAGACAGGCATTAACATTTGAACACTTTTCTCTCTTGTTTAAACACTCTCAAAGTTCAAACCTTCAGAGAAAAAAGTCCAGTATTATAGAATAAAACCAAAAGATTTATGTTCATTTGGCAAGCTGAACGCTTTCTGTACTGTACAGGAGACACGAAGGAGATTGATTGACAATGGTCTACAGCCAATCAGGACGCAGAACACAATGCAATGTAAAAAAAAATGCAAGTCAAAAATCTGCGAAACTGTGAGGTTAACCGCGTTATAGCAAGGGACCACTTTAATGACTTGCCTAATTACCCTAACTTGCCTAATTATTGTAGTTAACCTACTTAAGCCTTTAAATTGCACTTTAAGCTGAATACTAGTGTTAGGGCTGGGCGATATGGCAAGAATACAATCTTGATAATTATTTCCCATATTGAAAAATAACGATATGTATTTCGGTATAAGTTGTTAATGCTTTCAGATTTAAAAGCGCACCCCAACAATGACTGAAGCCACAAAAACTAAAGGGTCCATTAAACGGCACAACATATTTTCGGGCCGATAAATTTTCAATGGCCAACAATTCGGTAAATCTCTGAAATCAACACACTTTTAGATTCCCATTGTTGCACATTTCTGCTGTGTGATTGGCTCTTAGATCAATATAGAGTAAAATATCCAGAGTTTATCATTGGTATTGACAGAAATTTTATCGCGATTCGATATAATATCGTTTATCGGCCAAGCCCTAAGTAGTGTCTTAAAAAATATTAGTAAAATATTATTTACTGTCATCATGACAAAGATAAAAGTTATTAGAAATTAGTTATTAAAACTATTATGTTCAGAAATGTGTTGAAAAAATCTTAAAAGAAACAACTCTTATTCTAGCTGAAATAAAACAAATAAGACTTTGTCAAGAATAAAAAGTATTACAGGAAATACTGTGAAAACGTCCTTTTTCTGTTAAACTTCATTTAGGAAATATTTGAAAAAAAAAAAAATCCCATGAGTGCTAATAATTTTGATTTAAATGCATATACGCAAAAAAATGAAGATCAAATCAAACTGAATTCAATTAACACGCTTCTGAAATACAATATCTGTGCTAATAACCTACCCAACCGTGCACTACAATGTACATTAAAGAAATCTTGGTTAGTGTAAAGATTACAGAGAAGCTTTGTGCAATAACTGGATGTACTTTCCTCTTTTATCTTGCCCGAACACCAGTCGCCATCTCACAAGGGCAAGCGGCAGCAGCAAGAACTTATTCACGAGCTAAGAAAGAGACAAGGCAAAGACAGCCGCCTCGTCTATGAAGGCAAAGATGGAGCCATCGAGGACATCATTACGGGTAAGAACCAGAGCCAGATTCATCTTGTTGCACATACGACGAATGAATCTGCTTTCCCAAGTGTATATCGTTCTTGTTATTTTGATAGTAGACGTAGAGTAGCTGTAGACGCTATGCTGCTTAGCATTACAAGAGTTTAGAGGCTTGAAGTTTGTGTCTAATTCTGAGCCTTTTTTCTAAAGCTTGTAGCTTTTGGTGTTTCTGTGTTGTGATTGGCTATTGTTTTGCTGCAGTGCTGAAGACCGCCCCTTTTACCGCTCGATCAGCCAAACGTGGCTCGCGGTTCTTCTGTGACCCTGCCCTCTCCGAGGACTTCCATTACTAAACTAAACTCTGTCCCCTCAGAAAGGTGCTTTTATGTCCGTCTGTTCTTTGCTCGTCTTCCCTCCATTCCTTCCTTTATATCTTCTTTCTTCATTTATGTACTATTCACATGGGTAAGGGTGAATTCTCTGCCAAATGCATGCTTCTAGTTTTTCCATTTCGCATTTTGTTTCATGCATCCTACTCACGTCTAGTCATTGATTCTTACAAAATTGTCCTCCCATTAAGTAGTTCTAATATAATTGCAAGCGAAATGTGTTTCTTGGGAACCACCTTCAACATATCATGACTTAGCAAAAATTCTGGCTCATATGATATCAGATAAATGGCCAAAATTAAAAATATTCCATGTCATTTTTTCTAAAACACCGTTAACAGTTTCCTATAGAATCTACAGTAACTTACTGGCAGCAGTTTGCTAGTAACTTACGTAAATCTATTACAGCAAAAATACCGTATGTATATACGTAATATGTATTTACCGTATATGTAATTACAGTACGGCATATCTTAACTGTAAATATGAATTATTTTCATAGTGCATCTTTAAAATACAGTAACATACTGCATAACTGTCCTGCAGTAAAATACAGTTCATATTACAGTTAAATACTGTGTAATATACAAAAAAACAATGTAAGTTTAATGTAAAACATTATAAATTAAAACCATAAATTTTTATTTTCCAGTCAGAATGTTATAATCTGTTCTGCTGTATGAAAAATTAATATTACATTTTTATTTGCTGAAGATTACATTTAAAAACATATTATATTACTGGTGCTTTGTAAAGACTGTCTTTGCTAATTCCATAATTTAATGCTCTCTAGAAGTCAATGTAAAAATGTGGGAAATTTGTGAGCACAGTTAAATTTTCAGTATGAGCTGTTATATCCAATATCACTGGATTCCAGAAAAAGGTTTTTACAACATTCTATTAAATTTTGTTGAAATAAATTCAAAGTAATACACTAGTCATTTTAAATATACCAAATGGATATAAGCGTCTCAACATTATAATGTACTGTATATGTAAACATTTAAAAGAGAAAACTAAATTCAAAGGGGGGCTAATAATTCTGACTTCAACTATATATACAGTGTATATATATATATATATATATATATAGAAGTGTTATATATAAGAGTATATATAAGAGTTCAGATGCAAAAACCTCTAAGTGCCATTTGAAAATGCTCCTTTGTCTTGATTCAGTAATTACACTTTTATGCCAAAGAATAGGTTATTTTCATCGCTTTTAACATGAAATTGGTTCATGTTAAAAGTGCCCCCCCCCCTAAAATTCCAAATATTACATATAGATAGCCCTGTCACAATATCTATTTTTTGTTGTACGATATATTTTATCAAAAACTAAAATAAATAAAATACCTCTTGTATATCCTGTAAATAATATTTTAAACTTGAATCTTCTGTAAAATAATTTAATGTGAATAATTATTTTATTGTAATGGAAAATATGCCGTCTCTGGTGCAGCTTCCAATCATCGTCAATGTAGTGCTAACTTGCGACATTTTTTGAGAGGTACATCAGTATGCGCAAGAAGGCTGCACTAGACCATACCTGTGCATTGGATGCAGAAGTATAAAGTAGCCTTAACAGAGTGGGGTCACATGACTCCACACGCTGTTGGGAAAGTAATTGAAAAAATTGACCTGGAAATATTTGATCGATTATAGGTTCTGATTTTCGATTACTTTTCGATTAATTACCCATGCCCTAAAATATTACCTTAACCATTACCATGAGAATGCACGTTTACAGTCTAAGTCAAAATTATTAGCCCTCCTGAACTATTAGCAACCTTGTATATTTTTTCCCAATTTCTGTTTAACAGAAAGCAAATTTATTTTAACATATTTCAAAAGATAATAGTTTTAATAACTCGTTTCTAATAACTGATTTATTTCTCTTTGCCATGATGACTGCAAATAATATTTTACTGGATATGAAGATACTAGTATTCAGCTTAAAGTGCCGTTTATTGGCTTAACTAGGTTAATTAAGCGAGTTAGGGTAATAAGTCAAGTCATTGTATGACAGTTGTTTGTTCTGTAGACAATCAAAAAAAAAAAATTATTGCGGATAAGAGGGCTAATAATATTGACCTTTAAATGGTTTAAAAAAAATAAAAACTGTTTTTATTCTAGCCGAAATAAAACAAATAAGACTTTCACCAGAAGAAAAAATATTATAGAAAATACTGTGAAAAATTCTTTGCTCTGTTAAACATCATTTGGGAAATATTTGAAAAAGAAAAAATAATATGGGTGAATAATTTTGACTTCAACTGTAAGTTTCCAATATCAGCCATCATATCCAATATCAACAAAAATAAATAATGGAGCTGTAATATTGTGCATCCCTACTAAACTGTTCTAAAACTAACCAAACATCACACATCAGCCTGCTTCAGCCTCATCTCATCATTATAATATACGCAGGCCCTCCCTTAAGTTGTTTTTCCACCAATAACTGTTGACCTGTTTTTCTCAGACCTGCGCAACCAACCCTTCAGACGGGCCGATGCTCTCAGGAGGAGCGGGAGAAGAAACTTAGAGGTGCAGCACCTTCAGCTACGCACCGTGGAGATCAGCACATGCTAGCCACCATTGTTCAGCTTTTGAATCTACTGAAAACAACACAAACACACACACACACACAAAAGCACACTTCAGACCAAGGATAGATGAAGAAAAGTGACACGAACACTTCTGCTTACCTGGGATCTGGAATCTCGATTTAATGAAATGTTTCATGTTGGAGAGAACATTGATTTTTGTGGATCCTACAAAACCCTACAAAGACATTTGGGTTTTATATCCACGAAAGAGCAGAATGAGGCTTGGATTTTGGCCAACTTGTGTTGTTTTACCTCAGTTTTTAAAGCTGCAGGTTTTTCTTTGGGGAAGATTTACAAGATGCACTTTTATTTTTTATCTTTAAACATTGAACTCGGATCATCTCAACTGGACTTATGTTAGTTTTTGTTTTTTAAATATGGATGAAGCGCTGGACTTGGTACTGTAATGCTATTGAGGTGCTTCTCTTGCAGACTTAAACATGTTTACTACTAAGCATTCACTACCGGTATGACATTGTACGTACAAACACATCTCATTTTAATAATCACAGACTTGCTCTCCTACCGGTTTTATCTCATGTGACGTTTGTGAGCAGTGGAAAAGAGTTTGCTGTTTTTTTAAAAACAAAAATCAAAGACATTTCATTGGACAAAAAAAAAGGCTTTTTTTTAAATGTACAGATATTTTGCTACGAAATCGAGCCTCTTATTTTTTACATTGTTCATCCATTGTGGTGCTGTACATATTGTTGAAACGAACCGACCTGTCCTGCAATATCACTGGAATGTTCTTCACTTTTTATGTTGTGTAGTTTGACAGTATTATTTAATTGGATGGTGAAGACGGTGAATCGACTTACTCTGTGACCTGAATTGCTCTCTCTCTCATCACTGTTGTTGCATAATGGTAAATGTCTGTGGTTGCACGTAACACTTGAAAGCTTGAGCAGACACTAGTGGCACATTTAACGTTTTCTACTTTGATCTCTTTAACTGGAATCAGTGGTTGTGTGCAAATAAAGCAATGACACCAGCACCGTAAAAAAAAATGTAAAGTCGTTTCTTTGTGTGGTCAATGTGAATTTCATCTTCTGAAACTGGTAACACTTTAGTTTGGGTCACAAGCACGACTAGCTTAATAAACTACTAATTAGCTGTTTTATTAATACTAAGGTAAGGTTGAAGTTGGGTTTAGGTATTGTGTAGGGTTAGGATGTAAAATAAGATCATACTTTATAACTCATGAAGAGTAATATCTTGATAATAGGCAGGTAATGGGCCAGTAGTTAATACATGTATTGTGACCTAAAGTGTTACAGAAACTTTTATTTTACTGCAATTGGCATTGCTTTTATAGTGAGAATGTTAATTCGAGATATCCACTTTAGCTATGTTTCCACCAAAAATGTGAATTAAACTTATGCTAATCAAACATTTGCGAATAACGCACCGTTTCCATCCATTGAGTCAAAGAAAACAAAATCGTCACTGGCTGACAAACTGGCACATTTTATAATGACCAAAACAACATTTCAGATGTTTTCCAATGTGGTCTGTCCACTGGTTTGTCCATTAATGCCGTAATATCACATCCTATTGTTTTTGTTAAAATCACATGACTTTTTATGTACATGCTGGAATTTAGTCAGTAAATGTGTTTCCATCATAGTTAATGCATGTTTTTCTCATTGAATGCAAAAACTGATCCTACTAAGTTCTGTGTATGAGTTTTTTTTCATGGATTTTGATATTGTATTTTGCATTATCAAAAAATTTCCATTAATCATTTTTATGAGATATTACAAAATGGACATAAAAGGTGCATGGAAACCTGGTTATTGATATTTTTCCAAGCTAAAAAGGTAAATGCAGAAAACTTAAGCATTTAAAGCAGTGGGCCCCAACCCCTGGGTCGCAGACCAGTACCAGTCAGTGGATCAATTGGTACTGGGCCGCACAGAAAATCATTAATTATTTCCGTTTTATTAATTATTAATGAGTGTGAATGATCTTTTATTTTGAAAAATCTTTTATTTTATAAAAAAGTGAACACCAAAATTTATTCTACAAGCTAGCAGATTGAGAAAGAAACAGATGTCTTAAGAAAGTTTCTTTGCCAAGGGAAAAAGGCCCAGTGAAGGACCCACAAACTGCCAAGGAAACAATTCGCAGCCCATTTGGGTTGTGGAGAGTTGAGGATGTGGGCACTTTCTCTCCAAGAGAAAAAAAGCAGGTGCTTGAGCACCCAAAGAGGTTTTGTGCATCCTTGTAACAACTGTCATTAAGTGTAATTCCCTCAGTTATGACATTTAAAAATGCAGAGATGACATTTTTCTGACAACTTGACCTAAACAAATACATCACAACCTGTTTTTGGTCTTTGCCATTAACTTGACATTACCAAAACAACAAAACTTGTCATAAATCTGTATAAACATGATTTACATAAGGCATTATAAATGTTAGGATGTTTTGGGGGTATTTTTGGACATTAACAAGTTGGGACCAATGCTTACTATGTAGGGTGAGGGAGCTCTTAGATTGGACTTAAGAGGGAGAAATTAATATCCTAATTTTCATTTTTGGATGAACTAATTCTTTAACTAAAACCAAACTAATTATCAACAGTACATCCCAATTCAAGTAGTTCCTCAAGATGCAAAAACTACACCCTCAAGCCAAGCTGCAGAGACACGAAGAAAGACAGAGATTTCCTAAATTCAGAAAACCCAGAAGCGACATTAAACAAAGCTAAATGGATTGACTGGCTAACCAACAGTAACTTACAACTTAACTGACTACTAGGTGAGTAGTTCCGCAAGATGCTAAAAACTCCCCCCTAAAGCCAAAATGCTATTTGCAACCAAGGCCTGCAAGATGCAAAGCTGATCCTCTTCATTATGACATAAAACGCAAGTAGCAATTGTACAAATTATACAAACCTGTTTTCTACTCTGTAAACCCTAATGTTGTCTTTACTTAAACAATTATGTAAAGTTGACTGAACATAATTAAATTTTTGCATTTTGGTCCTAAATAAAATACTCACGAAATATAAGTTTACAATAAAATATACAATTAATATACAATAAAAATAGGAGTTTATTTAACTTATGTAAAATGAAAATGCATAAACTTAAAATTTCAAGTGTATCGTGAGCTCAAAATCATAATTAATCCTTTGAAAAAAATAGGCAATTTTCACAAATGTGGTCTTAACTGTAAAATTCTAATATGTGCAACCTTTTAAGTGCAAGGTCTTTTATTTAAGTCAGAAAACAAATGGCTTCAGGTATAGTTATTCATCATAATGTGAATAAATGGCTACTTATTTTTTGTTTAAAATTTATTTAAACATTTTTTCATAGTGTATTATTACACACACGCATATATATATATTCCCCTTTGAACACAATATATTTTATTTTGAGAAACAATTAAAATGTTTTGGAGCAGTAAACATGTCAGACTAAACAATTCAAATGAAGACTTGTGCTGTCTTCATTAGTTTCAAAAACACAGATTTCTTCACAATTTAAAATGGCATCTTTGGATTTATTTTCTGCTGGAGATACTGTTGTCCTAAAAAAATGTAAATTAAAAATCTTACACATACCTTAGGAACGGTATTACATAATTTTTTTGCGGTTTTAAAACCTTGACTTTTCCGAACTGCGGTATACCTTGAAAACGGTTATCGTCCCATGTCTAATATTTAATTAATATTTATTTAGCCAAAGCAGACAAGAGGGTGTGCATACACTGAAAACCCTAATAAGTTGACTGAACTAAATTAATTGAGTAAACTTGTAGTACTAAGTTTGGTGAACTGAACAATTTAAGTATAGTCTACAAAACCGGCAAATTAAATAAACTTAAATATGCAAGTTTTGGGAGACTCCATTACTCAATACAATTTAGGCAACAAGTTTACTCAATTAATTTAGTTCAGTCAACTTATTAGGGTTTTCAGTGTAAAGTTAAAAATACAACTTGTTATCTGTGCGGTAAATAAATGTTGAGCGCAGCAGTAGGTTTAAAAAGGTGATGCAAAGAAACTAATGTCCATGGCCACATATTCATGCAATCAAATCAATCCAATAAAAATCTTAAACAAAAAATAAACTCATGTCTAACTTGTGTGCAATGCCTTAAACTTAGTACCGTGATCTAGTTATGGAAGAGCATCATGGATCTCTTCAGGCAGTACCAAATAAAACAGCAGCATTCTGTGAATAAACATGGAGAGGCATCTGATAATTAACTTTTAACTCCACATTTCCTCTCTAAGCTGAAAAATTCAACCCAGGCTCATTCTGAAAACGTACCACTATATACATTTCTGGAGATCGCCAAATATGTCAAGGAACTATTTACTATATCCTTTTGTTTTTGTGAATCCACCAGAGGTCGCTGTGTACACTTTTTGAGATATCAAATTTCTCTCGTAAGTGCCATTTGCAACTGCTGTTCTCGCGTAAATCCACCAGAGGCCACTGTCGACTGACTGTTTGACTACCTGGATGACTGACTGAGTAACCGATCGACTCACCCACCCTCCTCCTTCTCAAACCTAACCAATAGTATTTTAAAAAGCATAGATTGACCCGAAGTTCCTGCATTATTCAAAGGACATCTTTTTTTTTCTCTATTCTTTGTTCTCACCATCTGAGAGCCCAGGCTGGACCCAGACATCAGCGTCCATCAAACCGACATCTGCGCAGATATAACGCCAGCAATTCCAGAGACCAGGCTACAGTCTGCTTCCCATGTTTTTTTAATGTACATATGACAGAAACACTCAAATACAACAAAAATTGTTGTAGTATTTGAGCTTTTCAGGAGGTCCCCACATTTGAAATCAATCAGCTTGACCTCCAAGGCTTCAGGTTCTTGATATCACGATGTAGCAGGAACACCCCAGGAATAGCAGATGGTAACAGCTTCAATCCCCTGATGCATGAAACAACGAGCCATCTTCGCACTCAAGTGGCTGTCATAATGCAGCCAAAAATGGAAGATGTTCATGCAGGGCAAGGGCTGCTCTATGACCATGACAGTCCAGCCGTCTCAGCAGATGTGATGCACTCGCCCCTGCTGACAGACGGACTGGACTGTCTTGATCTACAGGCTGGACGACCTCCAATTGCTGGCCCTCGCAGTGGGGGGGCCGTCAGGACAGATGAAAGGAGGCTCCTGATGGCAGTTGTCCTCTACAATGCAGATGCAGAAATGTCTAATCTAATGAATATCGACTAAAAGCTTGTTTTCATTAAAGAATAACTGCAAATATTTCCACAATCATTCAATTAATGGGTTAGTTTGCCCAAAAATCTAAATTCTGTTGTTAATTAATCATTCTCATGTTGTTCCAGTACCCTGAGACCTTCATTAATGTTTGGAAAACAAATTAAGATAATATAGATAAATTATAGATTATTTAGACTATTATAGAAATAGATCTGAGAGCTCTCTCATGCAGTGCTTTCTGTGTCCGGTACACAGTGTCTAAAGCTGAAGGGAGAGGGTAACCTACGTGCTGAACAATGTGGCATAGCATAACCCTTTTTTCAGATCGTATTTTTTTTTCTCTTTCAACCAAAACTTTTTATTTTTGGTGGCTGAAAATCCATTGCATCTCTATCATATATAAACATGTATTGTTCTCTGATGAGTTCACCTTCACAGTCTTTCCCACATCCAGTAAAGTTACAGTATGGAGAAGCCCCAAAGAAATGTACCACCTAGACTGTTGCATGCTAGAGTGAAGCATGGGGGAGGATCAGTGATGGTTTGGGCTGCAATATCATGGCATTCCCTAGGCCCAATACTTGTGCTAGATGGGCTTGTCACTGCTAAGGACTACCTAACTATTCTGGAGGACCACGTGTACCCAATGGTTCAAACATTTTATCCTGAAGGTGGTGCTGTGTATCAGAATGATAATACACTAATACACACAGCAAGACTGATGACTAGTTTGGTAAACATGAAAGTGAACATTTCTCATGACCTGCACAGTCACAAGATCTAAATATTTTTGAGCCACTTTGGGGTGTTTTGGAGGAGCGAGTCAGGAAACGTTTTCCTCCACCAGCATCATGTAGTGACCTGGCCATTATTCTGCAAGAAGAATGGCTCAAACTCCCTCTAGCCACTGTACAGGACTTGAATCTATCATTCTCAAGACAGATTGATGCTGTTTTGGCCACAAAAGGAGGCCCTACACCATACTAATGAATTATTGTTGTCTAAAAGCAGGCATTTCGGTTTCATTGTCCAACCCCTGTACGTATGTATACAGTATATGTGTATAGAGTTAATATAAAATCTGTTTTCTATTTACATTAAGGAGACACATATTGAGTGAGAACTACACCATGACTACATAATGAAGCAGGTTGTATTTAAGAGATCAACCCATTAATATTTCAAAACATGGATTAAAAAATAAATAATTATTAGGATCAGCAACTGAAATAAATTCAGATTTTTAAAATTTGTTTTGATTTTGTTTTTTTTTAAATCCAACATTTATTGTAACATTTTACACAGATACACATGACATTTGAAACTTTTTAAAAATTCAGGATATCAATTTCTTTCATTATGTGTATTAAAATATTCACATATTTCACAAAATGTTCACAAAATATCACATATTTATACTAATGGCAGTAAATAAATTGGAAAATAATTCAGAATGTATTAAATCTTTTTTAAGGGTTTCCTCTAAAAAAAAAAGTCAGCCTCGGTCAGTTAGATCAAACACTGGCACTTTCAAACGCCATATTCTCATCATATCATAACAGTTAATCCAGTAATTGTTGATTGAGGAAGTCAAATCAATTATTTTAAACCTATAAAAAGTTGGGCGTGTTATGACGTTGCTGTTTTTTATGTTTATTAAAATGTGTTTATGTGATGTAGGAGTTCTGAAATGTTGATAGTTTACACACCATATTTGAATTTTTATTAAATTCTGATTTCAATACAACAGCAAAATTTTAAAACAAGTTTAAAACTAGTTAAATAAAGCACATTATATGTACTTATATAGTAGTACGTCAGATTACATTTGGATTGTGTTCGCTAATTCTAAGGTTTACTCGTGGCAATAACGTAAAAGTCCACAAGGTGGTGGTGTTGTATTCTGTAGAGGTATTCTGTGCAGTTTTAAGTGCTGAGAGCTGTAGTGCACTTAATAGCTCTATTAAAATGATTCCAAAGTTACAATAGACATGAGACTTGCACAAATCTAAAAGTTAATTAAATTCTATAAATGTAGTGTCCTTACTGATTTAGTGTACATTTGACAGTGAAGGCTATAAGGCAGTTTATTCCACAAGATGCACATTTCAACACTATTTATATAGAATAAAACAAAAGCCTTCCAGAGATCTTTTTGCATACATCGCATGTGTAATTTTTACATGTGCCTCAAGACATGTAAAACTAACCACTGAACACAAAGAGAAGATATGCAACTCTGGAATACAAAACTTGAAGTCTTCAGTCTATAATCAAAAATCAATAGAATATTAAGTAAAGATCATGTTCAATGAAGACATTTCCTACCATAAATATATCAAAACCTAATATTTAATTATTAATGTGAATAGCTAAGATAGATTTTTATTTATCTTTCTTTTATACATACTACTCAAAAAAATAAAGGGAACACTTGGAGTTACATTGTGTTGTTTAAGTGTTCCCTTTATTTTTTTGAGCAGTAATATTATATTATTTATTTATTTGACTCTCAGATTCCAGATTTCAGATAAATATTGTCTTATCCTAGTAAAGCTTTCAGAATTTTTCAGATAACTTATTGTGAAGAATGTTAGTTGCCCAGTATAGAGGACGAAAACTGCAAAAACTATAAATAAATAAATATGCAAATATATAAATAAGTAAATAAATCCATAAATTCCCAGATAAATAAAATAATGAATAAATAAGTACATATATAAATAAATTTGTAAATAAATCCATAAATTCCTGCACAAATAAATATATTAATAAATAATAGAGTACATTATTTATTTATTTATTTTATTGTTTTATTTATGCAGGAATTTACAGCTTTATTTACTCATTTATTTATATATTTGCATTTTTATTTATTATTTTATTTATGCAGGAATTTATGGGTTTATTTACTCATGTATTTTTATACAGTGCAAGCCAGAATTATTAACCCCCTTTGAATTTTTTTTTCTTTTTTAAATATTTCCCAAAGGATGTTTAACAGAGCAAGGAAATGTTCACAGTATGTCTGACGATATTTTTTCTTCTGGAGAAAGCCTTGCCTTGCCTTGCCTTTATTTTTTTCGACTGTCTACAGAACAAACCATCGTGATACAATAACTTGCCTAATTACCATAACCTGCCTAGTTAACTTAGTTGAGCCTTTAAATGTCACTTTAAGCTGTAGAAGTGTCTTGAAAAATATCTAGTCAAATATTATTTACTGTCATCATGACAAAGAAAAAATTTATTGGAAATGAGTTATTAAAACTATTATGTTTAGAAATGTGTTGAAAAAATCTTCACTCTGTGAAACAGAAATTAGAGAAAAATAAACAGGGAAGCTAATAATTCTGACGTCAGCTGTCTTTGCATTTTTATTTATTGTTTTATTTATGGAGGAATTTGTGAATTTATTTACTTATTTATTTGCATATTTATTTTTTTATCGATAGTTTTTGCAAGTTTTGTCCTCCATAAACCAGCAGTTTGTTCTTAATGACTTCCATTGTAATTTCAGTCCATACAAAGCAAGCAAACAGCATGCAAAACATTTTACTTACAACGATAAGACCATAACCTCAATAAAATAACTAACATTTTTCATGTAATCTCCAGTAATAACAGTGTAAAATAATACACAACATGACAGTAATAATTTACTATGCAGACTTAATAAAACATAAATGATTCCATGAAAAATTTATGTTATTTAAAAAATATATTTTGGACTATATGGGGTTGACAGTGCAGTCTGCTAGCTACAAATGTGCTCCCATTTACCATGTTTTACCACAATGCAACTTGGGAAATAAAAAAAAAAACTGATATGAAAACATATTGTGCAATTTTTGGTTGGGTTTTCAGGAAGACACAAATGTAAGTCTTTACAACCATCAATTTTTATCTAAAACTCTTCATCTCCATCGCCATATTTAAGCTCTTTAAGTAGGTCGCTAAAAGCAGCAATGCTATCAAGGCTAAAGTACGGTGGCTGAGAGGGGTCAAATGTACTGCAAGTTAAGAAAGCATCCTGGTCATACAGTTCTGTGTTGTTTTGTATGACCAGAATGTTAAAATAAACCAAAACTCCTCTCAGATCTCAGACAACAATGCTGAATCTAAACAGAAAGCAGCCGTGTTCGTCATTTTCTGCAGTCCCCTGATACATTTCCGTTGTGATCTGCACAATTATTTGCAGGGTGTTTCTGTATTTGCATGTTTTGTGAGATTTAGCATCCATATATGTGTTGTCTTGTTGATGAAAATGTTTTCTCAGTTTAATAGGCTGTGTCTGAAATCGCATATTTCCATACTATATACAGCATTGAGGAGTAACTACTTGTAACAGCGTTCATTCATTTATTTTCTTTTTGGCTTAGTCCCTTTATTAATCCGGGGTCACCACAGTGAAATGAACCATCAACTTATCCAGCACATGTTTTACGCAGCGGATGCCGTTCCAGCCGCAACCCATCCATGGGAAACATCCATAGACACTCACTCACACTCATGCACTACGGCCAATTTAGCCTACCCAATTCACCTGTACCATGTCTTTGGACTGTTGGGGAAACCAGAGCACCCGGAGGAAACCCACGCGAACACAGGGAGAACATGCAAACTCCACACAGAAACGCCAACTGACCCAGCCGAGGCTCGAACCAGAGCCTCTTGGTCATTCTAAGCTCTTGCGCCATTTTGGAGTAAAAGGGATTGGCCGTCCATTGGATCTTATTGCTGTCACAATGGCAAGCAGCTGCTTTGTTTTTTTTTATTTATTTATTTAAAAACCGCATTAAAGCTGAGATACAACCAATACAACACTTACTATCACAATCATCAGCTCTTTTAATAGTTTATTTTACAGACTTATATTATGCTGTTGTTCTATTGGAATTTTCATTCCAAAATGGCCGCCACGCCATCTAGTGGCTGTTTCCCAAATCGCACTAGAGTGTCGCCCCTTGGTGATTAAAAACAGCTCGTTTTGCTGATTGATGTTGCAAACTGATATTATTATTATTATTATTATTATTAATATATTATATCTTTCTACTTTTTATGTATAGTCATGAACACGCTTGTATAGCAAGCAGTTTGTGTTGTTGCTAGATCGGATATAGTTGTGGCCGGAAGTTAATGAGAATTATTTATATTATTTATTAAATTTCCCATTTATTGTATTTTATTAACATCTACCCCAACCCTAAACCCAACCCTACTGAAAAATCCAGCTTAAACCAGCCTGGGCTGGTTGGCTGGTTTTAGCTGGTTGACCAGCCTGGTTTTAGAGGGGTTTTGGCCATTTCCAGGCTGGTTTCCAGCCTTTTCCAGCCTGGTCTTAGCTGGTCAGGCTGGAAAATGACCAGCTAAAACCAGCTTGACCACCTAGCCAGGCTGGGAGCCCAGCCAAAACCAGCTATGTCCATCTTAAACCAGGCTGGTCAAGCTGGTTTTAGCTGGATTTAGCTGGTCATTTTCCAGCCTGACCAGCTAAGACTAGGCTGGAAAAGGCTGGTAACCAGCCTGGAAATGGCCAAAACCCCTCTAAAACCAGGCTGGTCAACCAGCTAAAACCAGCCAACCAGCCTAGGCTGGTTTAAGCTGGATTTTTCAGCAGGGAACCATCACAGTAATGTAAAAACAGTAGTTTTATAGGTAAGACAAATCGTTTTCTGACGTTTATTATTCCTAGTCATTTCTCCAATAGGTAACTGAATCACAAAAACACTTCCACATTGCAGAATACAGTCAATAGAATATACTTTTCTAATGGTCGAGTAGTAAATTCAAATTGCAATGCAGTACCTATTGAGGCGATTTCGGACGCAGCCTTAGTGTGTGTTTGTGTAACCCCTGCCGGTCTTACACCACCCAACTCGCTCTGAGCTGAGATCAAACCGCCGACTTTCCGCATGGGAGTCGGTTGCTCTAACAAGGAGGCTAAAGACCATGGCCTCAATCGTTTGTCACTAAAGCACCTTTAGAGGTCAGACGAGTGAGGTTTACCTGTACAGCACTTACTAGCTGGCCTCCGTTACACTCACCTCCTAAACCTCACTCCCATCCGGTCCATGGCACCAATGTAACCCTGTTGGTCCTATACTACCCAACCCGCTCCATGCTGGGATCGAACTGGTGACTTTCCACATGGGAGTTGTTCGCTCTAACAAGGAGGCTAAAGACCATGGCCTCAATTGTTTGTCACTAAAGCACCTTTAGAGGTCAGAGGAGTGAGGTTTACCTGTACAGCATTCCACTAGCTGGCCTCTGTTACATTTGCAGTGTTTTCTGAACTTCACAGTGCGATTGACCTCTCTTGGCCACCATAATAAATTGAACAAAGATATGGGTAGAAGTTATTAAGAAGTTTTATTCATCCAAGGGCATCATCTTCGGCAGCTCTTTTCCTTTTCTTAACTAAGAAAAAAAGCACTGAAGACATATCTCTTCTCTTGTTGCTCTTCAAGTGAATATTACAACCAATAACTGCACAATGTGGCAGTGTATCTGCATTTTTAGTTGTATTTTGTGTTGTGGTGCACATAGCAACAAGCAACACTAGTGGCTCAGACATTTAACATAAAACCACAATTAAAAAATAAATTACAATGTACCCCCATATATATACTGCAAATCTTTCATGGGTTTTCTTCTACATACTGTATTATTTACTGTACCCTAATACATAGAGTTCATTATAAAACTGGACAGAGTACACGGTCACTGCTTAGGGTAAACTATAAAGCATATACTCTTGTCAATAATAAATCTAAATACATAATTATAAAACCTTCCCTACTCTATTTTAAAAAAGACAGAGCAATTTAAAGAGCAAAAAGTGAATCATCTCATTTTGATTCACTTTGGTTGAACATTTTGTACAGGTCACAGTGGGATACTTGTATCCTGTCTGCTGGCTAATGGAAATCCCACTAGGCTGGGGACCAGTTCACCATGCAGAACTAAAGCAGAGAAAGACAGAAGTTGACAGCTCCTCACGCTATGGAGAATGTGTGGGCAGATTCACAACTGACACTGTCAGAAGCTTTAAGAGCGCTGAGGAAATGCTCCATGAAAGACCTAAAAGCAAACATGAAGGAATAATATTATAGAGACACTGAAAAGTACTCACAGTTGTACACGTAGTGTAGTATTTACTCATTTAGGAGATGTATTTATACATCATAATGATTATGATCATCCTATAACTTTTTTATTATTAAAATGATTAACCTTGAACTATTACATATGCACTGTGTGGTCTAAATTGGTGGTTGCCAACAACAAAAATGTTTGATCAAATGATCTGTTCTTAAAGGACTAGCAGAGGTTTAGTAAAATAAAACAATCTATCTTTGGAAATAAAACTTTGATATTAACACTATTTTATATATTTATATTTTATACTGATCTTATTGTTGTTGCATTTTTCATCTTTCTGTTAATCCTCCTTGACCATCCTTCAGAAACCTTAATTCACCCTAATAAAATAATTAATCACTTGGCAGACAAACATAACAAATATTTGTACCTATACTTGTATAACATAATATTGGGAAAATACGTCTAGATTGCAGATGACATTAAATACCCTCATAAAATAAAATACTATTGTAACGTGACACGGACAACGGAGGTGCGGATCCAAATGCAGGTTTATTAAACAGAGATGGTCAGGCAAGCAATGGTCAACACAGGGGCAAACAGATGTACACAGGAAATCCAGAGTCGTAGTCATAAACAGGCAGATGGTCAAAGAGGCAGGAAGCAGACAACGTAAAACGCACAAACAAAGCAAGGTGCAAACACGGAAGGCAAGGAAACCGAGTCCTAATGCTCACAGTACAGTTTACAAGACTCAGCCATGAGTGTCTTAAAGTGAACCGTATATATGTGTGTGTGCATCAGCTGTGTGAGTGTAATCAATGGAGACTTGGAGCAGGTGTGTGTGTGTTGCATGACAGGACTTGTAGTTCATATTGAGACTGGTTTGTAGTCTGTGTATAAGTGAATGTTCTCCAGCGATCTATGATTGTTAGATCGCTGGTGATCATGACAACTACTTATTCATTCCTTCATTTTCTTTTCAGCTTAGTCCCTTTATTAATTCGGAGTCGCCACAGCGAAATGAACCACCAACTTATCCAGCATATGTTTTACGCAGCGGATGCCCTTCCAGCTGAAACCCATCACTGGGAAACACCCATACACACTCATTCACACACATACATTATGGACAATTTTAGCTTACCCAATTCACCTGTACCACATGTCTTTGGACTTGTGGGGGAAACCAGATTAAATTAAATTTATAACAAAACAAGCATTTCTTTTAGTAGAGGCAGATCCAAAATAACCAAAACTAATATCTTTAAAAGTATAGTTTTTTCTCTTTTTTATGGTGTTTTAACAATACAATCATATTAACCATAACAATGGATGACATCAAGTACAACAATAAACAAGGAAAATTATATATAAATAAATAAAAATAATAATAAAATAAGATAATAAAAACCATGGTACAGAGGCTGAAGTGTCAAATTTTACAATATTTACAAAGTCCTTAAAAATTTAAATTTTTTTTACACTTTTTGCTGTAAACATTTTGTAAAGTGGTAATTAAACAATTTAAGTCACAAAGAAAATTCTGCAAATTAGATAATGATGAAGAAAATTTACATTTGTGAATATAATATTTACCCAATAAAATAAATAAACGTAATTATTTAACTTTGTTGGGAACACAAAATTTGTAAGGTATGAGCCAAGCTTTTTTTCCAATCAATTTTATCTATTAGAGAATTCCAAATAAAATTTTCCCCTCAAAGTGATTCTTTTCTTTGACTGAAACACATTTCTTATATTTGTATTACTACATTTTAGATTGTAAATGCATTTTTCTTCAAACTAAAAACTTTGGTTCTTTTTTAAAAATCACTTAAAATGACAAGTGGTATTTCAATAAATGAGCAAGGCCATTTGGTATGACTAGGCCCACACGGAATCTGCGCGCACAGAAATCCGCAGATTTTTAGCCCATCATTGCGCCTATCTATTTACTTGTATAAATGTGTGCAAATATATTTATTCCGTTTTTAATTTGATTTCAGTAATATTATTGACTAATATGAAAGTGTTTATTTGATTTATTTACAATACAGTTTTTGTAGTTTAGTAGATATATTATATAAGTGACTTGCTTTTTTTACCAAATAAGTGGATCTAATTGGATTTGCATTGTAGACACTAAATAAAAGTTAAAAAGCTATTATTTTTTATTTAACATATTAAGTTTTTAGTTGCAAAACTCCCAAAACAATTCTGCAAAAATCCGCAGATTTTTCAAAAGTCTACACAGAATAATGTCCGCAGATTCTGTCTGGCCCTAGCTATGGCCTATAGTATGAAATTCTTTATGAATAACAGGGAAGTTATATTTAACCATACAATTACCATATGAATAGAAGTTACCTTGTGGATCAAGTAAGTCACGAAGATAATTAATATCCATTCCCTGCCATTCTAATAAAAAATCGATTTATTCTTTACTAAGATGCTTTCTTTGTTCCATACAGTCACTTTGTTCTAAGTAATAATGACAAGCGTTGTTTTTTGTTTAGTGACGTTCGTCACATCCAATTGTACGGTCGTATAGCATGGGTTGTCTATTATGATTGGGCAAGGCGATAATGAAGGCGGTGCTTCACAAACACGGAAGCTCAAACCGCGATGTTTTGAAACTCTTCAACATTCGACAGTTTTCAAATTAGCAAGTATTACGTTTAACAAAAAAACGTATAAAGCAAGTATATTTATCGCTTGACATTATAAAAACAGCTTTACATACACCCTAGAAGTCGAGTGTAATTAATACGAGAAGTGAGGTGAACTAACCAGCGTATTTACTTACAAGTCTGTTTTTCCGTGTTGTCTAGGAAACGGAAACGCGCAAGCTAAAGACGCAGGATGTGACTCGAGCCAACAGTTTCAACTTCAGAAAGTTTACTGCTGGCAAGCATGCAGCTGTCTGCTAGAGATAAAGATGCCCCGTCGTTGGACATTTATTCAGACGACGAGGAGACGATTGCGTTTGCGGAAAGAAGAACTGCGATGGAGGACACAAATGCAGGTTCAAATGTGAGAAGCGAAAACCGCGGGGCAACGCCTCGGCGGCCACCTGTCCGGCAGAGGTACTGGAGGAACACACACCTGTGGCCCGCTCGTATCGGCTCTGTGCTGTGCAGTATAATCTTTGTATCGTTTATCGCAGTGTTGATCGCATTTCTTTACATCATTTTAAAAGGTAAACACAAACATGACGTTATTTGTATAATGCTATGATTATCTTAGAGGAGCAGTTCACACAAACATGAAAGTTCTGTAATCATTTAGTTCACCTTTACTTATTTGGGGATATTCTAAAATGCTTAACATGAAAAAAGCTTAACGTAGCGTAATATACCTAAAAATCAACTAACAAACCCAAATTTCTGTCAAACTTTACTTGTAATAATCCTAACTAACTGAGTCTTAGTTTCATAGATAAAGTGAATAACATCACGTTAAGCGTTTTCTCCCCCTTTAAGTCTAGTAGGAAAAAGCTCAACGTGGCTTAATGCACCTTAACTAGTGGGGGAAATCAAATTTTACTTGTGACAAACACTTTCTGATGTCTAAAGAATAAGCTTTAATTTTAGTGGGTGAAAATGATCAGGTTACATGTCTCTCCATTGAGTCCATTATGAAAGGAAAACGCTTAACATGGCTTAATATACCTCAACAAGTGGGGCACACTAAAAATCTGTAACATTTTACTTGTGATTAACACTAACTACTATCAAAAGATCAAGCCCTGATTCTGTAGATGAAATGAACAATGTCACATTAAGCAGTTCATCCCCATTTAAGTCCATTAAAACAGCTTAATGTGGTTTAACTTAACATCTGGAGACAATGACATTTTTGTATAAATATACTCATAAACACTTTCTGCTGTTAAAACAGGCCCGTAGCCAGGTGGGTTTGGTGGTTTGGGTTTGGAAGACCCGCCCCACACTGACAAAAGTCCAGAATTTGGCCCATACATGAGGTCTTTTGTCTTATTTTGACTGCTATGCCATAAGAAATTGTAAAAAATAACTAATCAAAAAAGGCTTCAAGATGGAGCGGAAAGTTGGCTGTTGCTTCAGTATGTCTTCAGCTAATCAGTGTTATTCAATGCAAACAATTATTTTTCATGAGTCCAACATCTAGCTGTGCAAGAAAACATTCTGACCTCAGTCTTTTTTCGCTACTGGATTGTTTTTAAATAGAGAAAATATTTTACAAATAATTTTTATTCTAAATCTTGGACCTTGGGCCTTGAAACCTTCAATAGATTCTTAGGCCTTCTTTTACCTTCTTGAAACAAAAAATTACCAACATCAAGGTATGAAGCACCAAAAGCGGACATGTAAGAAATTGATTTGAATACTATTCTGGCGATTGTAGTTATCCATATATTTTCAAATGTACTTTTTAAAAAAGAAAAAAGTTCTGCTTTATTTTTATTATAGTTTACATTTTTTTATGCATAAACTGAGGAAAAGTCAAATGTGCTGGCCAGTTTGTTATTTGCCTAATAAATGACAATAGGTTACATTTTAACAAATTCCTATTTTTTTTCCTAATGATAAATGATGTAATAAATTTGTATTTTAAAAATAATAATAAAATTTTTTTTTTATTCCTAATCTTTAAGAAATATATTTGATACATCAAAAAGTGTAGTTATGATGACCGTCCAACGAGCCAATCCAGCTAAAAATAGTGCTTAAAATGTCTCTAAATTGCAGTATTTAAATCTCATAATTAAATAGAATATGAGGTGTATAACTGCAAACAAAAAAAAGTCAATTTTTGGAGAAAAAAACCCCACCCCTTTAACCAGGCTGGCTACGGGCCTGTAAAAGAACAAACTTCTGTTTTAGTGGATCAAGTGAACATTATCACTTAAAGCATTCTCCCTATAGAAGTCCATTATAAGGAAACAGCTTAACATACTTTACTGTCAAACTTGTGATTAACACTAAATATTGTCAAAAGAACAGGCCCTAATTCCACAGATAAGAGAGTTAGGGGGAAACGCTAAAAACAAAATTGTGCACTTTAGCTGGGGAAACAGGGCTCATTCTTTTGCTTGTAGTTAGTGCTAATTACAAGTAAAACTTAAAAGAAATTTGGTTCCCTCCGCCTGTTGTTAAGGTACATTGAGCCACAATAAGCTTTTTCCTTATAATAGACTTCAATGTGGGAGAACATACTTTAATGTGATGTTTTTCACTTAATCTTTGGAATTGGGGCTCGCTCTTTTTACAGTAATTAGGGTTAATTACAAGAAAAGTTTGGCAGAAATTTGGATTCCTCTGGTTGATGTTTAGGTACATTAAGCCATGTTAAGCGTTTTAGAATGTCCCCTTGTTTTTTTCTTCTGTTGAACAACAAAGGAAGATATACCAAATAACGTTTGGGGGGAAACAGCTGTATTGACTTCCATAGTATTTTTTTTGTTCCACCTATGGATGTCAGTGGCTACTTTTTTCCAACTTTCTTCAGAATATCTTGTTTTCTGATCAACAGAAGAAAAAATGTATTAAGGTTAATGGGAAGGACTTTTTGGGGGTATGCTGCTCCTTTAAATTTCCAGCCAGTGCAATGCTATATTTGTTAATGAATGCACAATTTGATTAATAACTCTCTTGTTTATAGATTTAAAAACAGAGAGGATAACCACTGAAGATGGATCAGAAGTGCGACTCCTAGGTTGGTCCAACATGAACCTAAAGTGTTGCTATGTACAATATTAGCTGGATGGTTTCAAACATGGCTTTTTATTGCAGGTTTCTGGAGTATTTTGGTCCTGTCTTCTGTGGCTGGTGTTTTGTGTTGCAGTTTCTCCTGGACTCTAACTTACTTTGACTCCTTTGAGCCAGGAATGTTTCCTCCAACTCCTCTTTCTTCATCCAGATACAAGTGAGCACGTGTTTTTTTTAATTTTTTTTATTTTTTTTATCTTTATGTAAAATTAAATCACCAAACCATATTATCTAAATCAGGTTAGACCATGTCAAATGCTGCCATTCACAATGTCCTTTCACATTTTCTAGATTAAAGGTCTAGATAAAATTTTTATAGGTGTACATTTACACCCACCTCACAATTAGATTCAGATTTCATTCTAAAATGATTCTTTTTTCCAGTTCTTGAATTTATTACTACATTAATAACCACATACAGTTCTTCATTTAATTAAAGAACAAGTTTGCAAATAACAAAAGTAACAAAAATACAGTATTTTAATTTATGTCATGTTACATACCTTTAACAGAATACAAAAATTAAATGATCAAGTATTACACTGAATGAATTTGTGTATTAATTATTAAAAAATGTATTATTTTCGAAGCTATACAAGTTATTAAGTCTGGATCAGCAAGTGATTCCATCATATTTTTTGATTAATATTATTTACTTTGGACTTTGTCTGTCAGTTAACTCGTAAAACACAATTAGAAATTTTTCATGGCTTGAAGAAATGTAACAGCATTGTAATTAATGTTCAGTTTCCTGCACAGATTGATCATTTTGGTTCAGGGAGGCATTGACTTGCATTTGATGAGTCATGAATATTAAAAGTTCTTTAATGTTTACTGTAGAAAAAAGTGCCAGACCTATTTAACTGCATTTAAAACATATATTATCTTGTCTTTATGCATCAATGCAAAATTGTTCAAGCACAGTAAACATTTCAATGCATTATAACATTATATTCCAAAGCTCTACAATTATTATGACATGTTTTAAGAGTGTATATATCATTTTAACATTTTTAGCTATAAGTTGTCACCGTTTCTTTTTTTTAATCTAGCATTTTAAATTAATATAAATGGCAAGTGCTAAAAAAAGATCTCACTCTAGCATCATGATTATAGTAAGTGCAAAAATAAAGAAGTAATATTTAAATTTGTAAAAGCCACTCTGAAAAAGTAAAGTGAGTTAGGAAGGAATTAAGACGCACAGTCTGATGGCAGCAATCTATCCCGTCTATGAGATACCTCAATGTGGTTGATGTTTGATGGCATAAATGTGTTCCATAGATGGCACCTGATGGGCCTGTAGTCATCATTAAATTATTTTCTTGGTTATCTCTCTTGAATTTCCTCTGAATCATTAGATGTGACATTATGGAGACTGAGAGGCTGTTCTGAAACCAAATAGGAGATACCTTTGTGTGTTTAGTCAACAGCTAACTTTACTTTCAAGATTTTTATTATTTACTTTTTCAAAATAATTCCAAATGGATTTTTATGTGAAATATTTTTTGGTGGTGTGTGTTTCCACTACAACGTCAAATCTGCGCTCAGTGCTGCTGGCCACGCTACAGTGCCACTTGCTCTGGGATTTCAAAAATTACAGTTGAGCTGTAGCTGTTATTTGCCTATTTTGGAAAACAGTGTGTTTACACGTTTATCACACGTGCATTGTCACGCGTGCATGAAGTGATCAATGCATAAACACACAGGCATACATTCAATATGTGTAAACTAAGCTTTTGAAGGAATACATTCTCATAGTAGCCTACACGTAAGTGATTTCACCTCAGTATTCCAGTTCCACAGGCACTTGGAAACATACATCAACATCTTGCCTTACCCACTTTTCACAGCTTTTCAAAACCAAAAACTTTTAGGTGGGCTGAGTAGAATTCTGAGTAGAATAAAGGCGTAGTGTATGTTTTGTTTGTTTAGTTTTTTGTCTTCTCTCTGTTGTGCGCCCTGTCCTTCTCCAGGTTCGGTTTCATTGGCTAATTAGGGTCTCATTCTTCATTTTCTTTCGTAATTTTTTTTTTCCAAGTAATTTTCTAGATTTTTTTTCATTATATTTTTTTCATTTTTTTCATTTTTTCAGTTGTTTAACTAACTGCCAACTTTGTTTACTTTTATCAATATTTCTAGAACCTAAATGACCTTTATGAAAGTTAGCTTTTGTTATTTAGATAATGTTAAAGTTCTTGATTTGCTAACTGCCATCATTGTGTTTTATATCTTCTTACTAGAATCTGATTAACTCTCATTAGAGTTGTGTTTGTTAGTTAGCTTATGGAGTGGGCGCCACCTCTGTAGTTTTGTTTTAGTTGCTGTAGTTTATTTAAAGTTATTTATTAGTTTATTTATAACTAAAGTTTTTGGTTTGATTTCTACATTTTTCTAACCACTAGTTAGTTAGTAGTTTGGGGTCTAGGTAGACTGTTTTGTTTTATTTATTTATTTGTCTTGGCAACACACTTGTTATTTGCTTAGGTTACTGATTAATTAAATTCCATTTTTTTCACTAATTGTTTAATGAATGAGGCGGCATGGTGGCTCAGTGATTATCACTGTTATCTCACAGCAAGAAGGTTGCTGGTTCGAGTCCCTGGCTGGGCCAGTTGGCATTTCTGTGTGAAGTTTGCATGTTCGCCTGGGTTCATCTAGGTGTTCGGGTTTCCCCCACAGTCCATAAGACATACAGTATAGGTGAACTGGATAAACTACAGTGTGTGTGTGTGTGTGTGTGCGTGTGTGCGAGCGAGCCTGCGAGAGTGTATGGTTGTTTCCCAGTACTGAGTTATAGCTGGAAGGGCATCTGTTGTGTAAAACATATGCTGGAATAGTTGGCGGTTTGTTCCAATGTGGTGACCCCTGATAAATAAGGAAAATGAATGAATGAATGTTTTATAAATTATTTCTTTTTGTTTTAAATTTCCATCTTTTTCACCATGCACTGGTATGATCTCACGTAAATGTTATGTCTCATTCTTTTTACATCAAGCTCGTAACACCTAAATTAAGGGAAACTCTGGAGGGTCAAACATGAAAAAGTTAGAAATGGGCTTGACTTACCCCATTTTCTCAGGTATGACATGCCTTCTATTCTATAACGAAAAACCTGGAGTTTCCCAGTTTTGACTTAGGGTGTACTCGACATGGCTCAGTTGGCCAGCCCTGGCCTGGTTGAAAGAGGTGTGCCAGAGTGCAGTTCGGTTGGGCTTTAGCACAGTACACTTGTAGTATGAGTGAAAAAAGCATGCCCGAGCGTGAAACTGAAGACCAGATGTCAATTTTAAGGGCCTTTTTCATATGGATTTATTAATCATTTTTACTTTTCAATAAACGTGAGCTGTCATAGTTTATTAAAGATACAAATCCTCTGCTGCCTGACAGCTGCCACCTTCAGCAAACCTCCTAATATGTGCAGCATGATGACATGAACATTTATGAGCGTCGAAAGTGGTGGATCTGTTCAGTAAAAGATTTGACTTTGTGTCACTGCATATCAAACGACTTAAAATAATATAAAACAATATAACTAAAGCAATCCTAATTGTACGGAGTAAGAGCATCGCATCTTCAATGATGTAAGCGTGCTGAAGCATCCTGAATTCTTTACACCTACATGTCTACTCTTTGCACTAAGTTTGTAATTGTTCAAAAGCAACTCCAAAGATTACATTTTTATGACTATTTTTTTTTTTCTTTCTTCAAATTCACACCAATGAATTTGGGAGATTCTTTTTAGAAATTGAATAGAAGTTAAAAAGAGAAACTCCAATTCCACATTAAGATGTGATCATCTGATGACTTCAGGCTAATAGTCTCTAGACTCGCCCATTATCAGGAATGTGAATTCATTTACTGCTGCAGCACCTGTGACATTAATTTCACTGATCATGTAAGAAACATAAATTTTTTTTTTCAATGCCTGATGACTGATTGTCTCTAAAAGAGGCTGTTATTCCCTCAGCTGCCAGTTCTGCTCTGGAGTGTAATACCCAGAGAGAGTAGAAGAGTTATAAGAACATGTTATCAAGGCTGTTACTCTGGCCTGAGGTTATTCACCCGTTTTTCCTATTTTGTTTTTTGCTGTCAGCTGCCTTAGAAGCTTGTCAGCTGGTAAAATAGAAAATTGTTCCCATCTCTTTGTGGTGGTTGGACTCACCCTGGCGAGAGCACAGACTCTGAGGAGAACAGAAAAGCAATTTTCCTGTAATTGCTTTTCATCTTCAGACCTGAATACTTGCACCAAGCGGAACATTCAAAAACTGTCCCAGAATTGGTCCACAGGGATTTTGTGGGGCTCCAGGCCCATCAAATACGTCTAAATGTCCTTTACACCAAATGCTAATGCTTTTGGAGGAGAAAGAGAGGAAGTGGAATTTGCTTGAACTTTTTTATTATTATTATCGCTCTTTCCGAACTCAGACTTTCTGAAATGAGAAATTCTTTATTTGATTTTTGAAGGGTTAGTTCGGACAAAAACGAAAGCTGTCACCATTTACTCAACCTCAAGTCATTATCAAAACCTGAGAGATATCTGACCTTTGAAGGTCAGAAGCAAAACTTTGGCACTTCACAAAGTTTATAAAGACACCATAAAAAATCCATACAAGTTAAATGGTTGTTAAAGGGATAGTTCACCCATAAATGAAAATTAGCTCACAATTTGCCCTCCCTCATTTGGTTTTAAACTTTTATGGCTTTCTTCTGCTGTTGGACACAAAAGAAGAACTTTTGAAAAATGCTGATTGATGGTACCCATTGACTTTCGTAGTAGAAAAAAATACTATGAAAGTCAATGGGAACCATCAACCAGCAGTTTTCAAAATATGAACAGAACAAAAAAGAAAAAAGAAACTCAAATAGGTTTTGAACAAATTAAGGGTTGTTCAACGATTTCATTTTAGGGTGAACTATCCCTTTAAGAAACATCATAACCTCATATAATGAACAGATTTGATTTAGGCTTTTATGCCTAAATAAATATTCTACATGCGTACTTAAAGCACATCTAATATGCTAAACAGTAATGTTTGTTTGGCCTCCTCAAAAAATCTGAGATTTGTTCTTTTGTGTGAAGCTTTCAAAGCGACTCTTGAGAAGAATATTAATTAATTGCCCTATTTCTTTACTAAGCTTTTTCTGACAACAAAGAATCAGTGTAAATATTCAATTTCTCCATTTTCTTTTTTTAAGATGAATGAAAAAGTATAAAGAGTTTGGAATGGCATGACTCCAAATGTTAATAGTAACTATCTGGTAATGGTAACTATGTCCCTGTTTGCTAAATATTTATGAGCTGCTAGCAGGAAGTGTTGAACCACAGAAAGAATGCCACCACCAACTCAGTTAGACCTATATACAGTGCTCAGCATAAATGAGTATACCCCCTTCTGAAATTGAACATTTGTATTTCTTTCTCAGTAAATATAGCTAATAATATTCAGTGCTTTTAGACAAAATTATTTTATTAAACAGTTATAGCCATTAAAATAAGAGTCTGGCCACCTAACATCTATATGACTGGAAAATTCAATTTAATACAAAATTTAAAATACATTTAAATTCATACAAGTTATTGAAAAAAAGGCTAATTGATAGTTTTTTTTTATTAATATCATCAATTTTCTTGTTTATTAAAGCACAGTCCAAATTCTATGTCTGTACTTCTACCCCTTCCCCTTGGCCCTTAAAAGAGTGTGAAGGGGAAGGGCTTCAAAATTCACCTCTAAGAAAGGGGACAGCACTACAACACCTGCACACGTCATCATATGTCATCACGATCTCTTGCTTCTTATGAAATCGATGGTCGCGACTGCTCTAGTTAATCCAGTTGCATTATGTTTTGGTATTTATCTTCAAGAAATCACTGAATGCAGCGATATCATGTTATCAGAACAATATAATGTGGAAATAAGATCTTAACTGTACTGTGTACTTACACAGTGGTCATATTCATCTATGTAAACACATAAAAAACAACATTAACATTATAGGAGACACTGTAAAAAGCTCATTCTCAGCCACTAGACTTTTCTGAGGGTATTTGAGTGTCATCGAGTGACAGAATGTTGTGGGACTACTATACAGCAGTTATTATTAGGGATTTTTCGAAATTTAGCGGCTTTTTTAAAAAAAAGCATGATGGTAAAACATAAACGCCATTATGAATGTATTAAAACATATGCTTATTTGTTGTAAAAATGACAAAAAAATACTAATTTGTGCATCTCCTTACTTCCGTGTGCAGCCATGCTGTCGTTGTAGATGGTTTCATTTCATTCATTTTCTTTTCGGCTTAGTCTTTTTATTAATCAGAGGTCGCTTGAACCACCAACTCATCCAGCACACTGTATGTTTTACGCAGTGGATGCCCTTCTAGCTGCAACCCATCACTGGGAAACACCCATACAAACATTCATTCACACATACACTACGGACAATTTAGTTTATTCAATTCACCTATAGCGCATGTCTTTGGACTTGTGGGGGAAACTGGAGCACCCGGAGGAAACCAACACGAACACTAGGAGAACATGCAAACTCCACACAGAAATGCCAACTGACCCAACTGACTCAAACCAGCAACCTTCTTGCTGTGAGGCAACAGTGCTAACCACTGAGCCATATTGTCGCCTCTTTCTCTCATATAAAACTTTTTTATAAGTTTGGACTCATCACATTAGAATTTTTTTCCATCTATCTTAATGTTCTGTAATTTTTATACATTTTAGGAATATTCTAGTAAAATGCATATTAACTTTTCATAATGTACAAGTTGTGATGCCTGAGTTCACTTCTAAAATTTAAAATGACCTATTTTTGTTGTTTCTTTTTTAAAATTGTCTGAATAAAAAATGGACCATTTATTAATTAGCAGCCATAACACAACACTAACTATCAACTTTTAATATAATAGATCATTTAACATCATTTGAGGTCTCTGAATGTGTTTTTCCATCAATTGCAGGTCATGCTGAACCATTGAAAATTTAAAGTTAGCTGAAATGCGCAAATTTGCACCTTGATTGAAATAGTTTAAATTAATTGTACAGCTGAAATTCTTACAAAGCGTTATCAAGGCAGTAAATATATATTGAGATATCTTTCAGATGAGACGTTAAACCGAGGTCTTGACTCACTGTGGTCATTAAAAATCCCATGGCCATACATGATAAATGTGCTATTTAAATGCACATAACTTGCTTACTAGATCATAGTTATTTAAAAGCTTATGTGACAGCAGGCTTATTCCTCGTGTTTTGTTCTAGTCATTTGACCCAGAAAGTTTTCCACCTAAGAAATATAATTGATATCATTGAAACATACTGACTGCTCACACATCTTTATTTTTTGTTGTATAATGTTTTTTTTTGTGGAAATTTTACACTTGCCACCATGTTACACTACTTGTGTTTCTTGTTATGTAAGTGTTGTTATGCTATATCATCGTCAAATATCAAAAGTCAATCTTTCTTTATTTGTTGTATGCATACCTGCCAACACTCCCGTTTTTCGCGGGGGTCTCCCGTATTTCAGACCCATCTACCACCCATCTTTCGTATTGTTCTGTCTGCCGGAAAACTCCTGGATTCCACCCACCCCCGCTCCTCAGCTTTTTGGTTCAGTCCCCATCTGCACCGAACCCAACGCGCAACCATCTTCATACCTGCTCCACAGTTCGCGCGCACCTTTAGCCCCGTTCTTTACTTCGCGCGCACCCCCGCATAAAATCTCCTGGATTTTATGATCCGAGTGGCAGGTATGATTGTATGAGTAAATTGGTCAATATTGAATAAAAGTGGAAAACATTTGAATGTTTATCACTATTAATGTTTACCCACAAATTTATTTAGTATGAAACTGATTTTATTTTTGACATAAATTCACGCATTGCTTTTGGATGCTGGATCTGTGATTAATAAGAAAATTAATAGACACTGAAGTAAAATAGCGAACATAGGTGCAGTGAGATACAGTACAGAGCATTAGTCAGACTTCCTCAGTGGTTTACTCGTTGCATAAATGATGAAGTGTTAGGAGGGTGTGAGGATATGCTGTTAGCCCATCAGACTGCATTCTCGTGTATTTCCAGTGACCTTAGTACTTCTGACATTTATTACCAAGAGCTTGGTGTACACAGCGTGGGAGGGGGAGACACGTGTATAGCGGGAATGCTGTGACAAGCTGTTGCTGTTTTCTAATTTAATATCCTTTGTAATTACCTCACTTTAGATTTAATTATCCAGTCTTGAGGAGACCAAAGCTTTGAATTTTCAGAGCAAACTGAAATGAACACATACACTCACCGGCCACTTTATAAGACCTTACTAGTACAGGGTTGGACCCCCTTTGCCTTCAGAACTGCCTTAATCCTTTGTGGCATAGATTCAACAAAGTACTGGAAATGTTCCTCAGAGATTTTAGTCAATATTGACATGATCGCATCACACATTTGCTGCAGATTTGTCAGCTGCACATCCTTGATGCAAATCTTCCGTTCCACCATATCCCAAAGGAGCTCTATTAGATTGAGATCTGATGACTGTGGAGGCCATTTGAGTACAATAGACTCATTGTCATGTTCAAGAAACCAGTCTGAGATGATTCGTGCTTTATGACATGGTGCGTTATCCTGCTGGAAGTCGCCAGCAGAAGATGGGTACACTGTGGTCATAAAGGGATGGACCGGTTGGCTGTGGCATTGACGCAATGCTCAGTTGGTTCTAATGGGCCCAAAGTGTGCCAAGAAAATATCCCCCACACCATTACACCACCACCAGCAGTGTGAATCTGTGATGCAAGGCTGGATGGATCCATGCTTTTATGGTGTTGACACCAAATTCTGACCCTACCATCCGAATGTCTCAGCAGAAATCGATACTCATCAGACCAGGCAACATTTTTCCAATCTTTTATTGTCCAAATTTAGCGAGTCTGTGCAAATTGTTTCTTGTTCTTAGCTGACAGAAGTGGCACCCGGTATGGTCTTCTGCTGCTGTAGCCCATCTGCCTCAAGGTTGGACGTGTTGTGCGTTCAGAGATGCTCTTCTGCATACCTTGGTTGAAATGTGTGGTTATTTGAGTTACTGTTGCCTTTCTATCAGCTTGAACCAGTCTGGCCATTCTCCTCTGACATCCGGCATCAACAAGGCATTTGTGCCCACAGAACTGCCGCTCACTGGATATTTTCTCTTTTTCAGACCATTCTCTGTAAACCCTAGAGATGGTTGTGCGTGAAAATCCCAGTAGATCAGCAGTTTCTAAAATACTCAGACCAGCCCATCTGGCACCAACAACCATGCCATGGTCAAAGTCACTTAAATCATCGTTTTTCCCCTTTCCGGTTTCTTGGTTTGAACTACAGCAGATCATCTTGACCATGTTGAAATGCCTAAATGGACTAAGTTGCTGCTATGTGGTTGGCTGATTAGACATTTGCGTTAACGAGCAGTTGGACAGGTGTACCTAATAAAGTGTCTGGTGAGTGTAGTGGAATGTATATTGAATGGTGACCAAAACTAAAATGATCACCAAAAAAATCTAACTTCAGTTATTGTTTATTTGGTTAGGAGTAGGCATGGGCCGGTATAAGATTCTGACGGTATGATAACCTTGGATATATCACATAGAATCACAGTATTGAAATATATTCTTTTTAAACGTCTGGGTAAAAAACAAAACCCTTTTCCCCTTTGTACACAATATGTTTTAATTTGAGTCAGGCTAAATAATTCAAATGAATTATTGACTTCTGCTGCCTTTATTTGTTTCAAAAATACACATTTTTTTTTTTTACAATTTAAAAAGGCATCTTTGGAGATCTTTTCTGCTGGAGATACTGTTGTCCTAAAAAATGCAAATAAAAAAATCTTACTCATACCTTTGAAAACCTTGACTTTTCCAAATCGTGATATACCTTGAACACTGTTATCGTCCCATGCCCAGTTAGGAGCATCTTTGTTTTGTCACGTCTGCTCGAACCAGAAATGATCTTTTATTTCATTATGTTGGCGTACTTCCAACTGAAATGGAATATTGAGTTAGGTGGTTGGGTTTTTGTTTTTGCACTTCATTTTCTAATAGGAAACTTATAGTAAGAGAGGCATGGCTAAGGCAAACAAAAACTAAGGCTGGTCGATATACAAAATGTTCAAATCGTCATATCTAACCCCTGTGAGATCGCCGATACATGATACTATCACATGGGAGCACAGCAGTGATATGTTTACGTACTTGCTCATTTATTTAATAGTTTCTAAATGTATTTAATATCCTTTCAGCTAATTTTATTTAATTTTTTACTTAATAATAATAATAATAATCAAATTGCATTACATTTTATCTGGGAAAATAGTTTAAATCAATGAAAATCGTCAGCGTGATAGCCCTGTGGTTAGTGTGCCGACATATGGTGCGGCAGCAGTCCAGGCATCCTGAGTCCCGGCTCCTGGACCTTTCCCGATCCTACCCCCTCTCTCTTCCACTTCACTTCCTGTCAGCCTACTGTCCTGTCTGATAAAGGCTAAAATGCCAAAAATAAATCTTTTAAAAAAATATTCAATGCAAATCACTGCTCTCTTTTAGCTAAATAGGCTATGAGACTTCAATTATTTCAAACATAAGACACCGTTGCAACAGTGTGGCGCAATCAACTATCTTTGCCTATCGCCAATACACAATACTATTGTCTATCGGCACAACTCTGCTGCCATAAACTCGCACTTTCTTTAATATGTGCAAAAAAAGAGAATGCAAGTCTCATACATTTTTCATTGCCACACAGCTTGTAAATATTCTTTCTAGCCAATTTGTTTGGTATTTGGCAGGAACTTTGGAGATTAAAGGCCAGCACTCATGTAGAATCCACATTTTTACTTTAGCAAATCACTTCGAGTGACAATGGAAGTAATTAATATTCAAAAGCCTGACAGATTATTAGCAGCAATAATTCTTTTTATCTTATATCGTCAGACTGTCAGTTTGATGTATTCATCAAATCAACATAAATAAATGTGTCCTTCCATTATTTTATTATAACAAAGTTTAGAAATTCATTCATTCATTCGTTAATTTATTAATTTGTTTGTTCATTCATTTTCCTTCATCTTAGTCCCTGATTTATCAGGGGTCACCACAGCAGAGAACGAACCACCAGCTACTCTGGCATATGTTTACACAGCAGATGCCCTTCCAGACACAACCCAGTACTGGGAAAAGAAATCTTTCATTTGAAAGAAAATAGATGTCACACCTTTATAGTCGAGTTAATTTAGGCCCCATCCCAATTCTATTTTTGTACTCTACCCCTTTCCCTTGGCCCTTGAAACAGAGTGTGAAGGGGAAGAGCTTCTAAATTTACCCCTAAGAAATGGGACAGCACCACAATACCTGCACATGTCATCATATGTTTTAGCAGTCTTTTACCTCATATGAGATTGATTATCATGACTGCTGTAGTTATTCCAGTCGCGTTATTTTTTGGTATTTATCTTTAGGAAATCACTGAAGGCATATATCGTGTTATCATAACGATGTAATGTGGCAATAAGATCGCAACTGTACTGTGCATTTACACCATGGCCATATTCATCTATGTAAACACACAAACGCAACATTAACATTATAGCAGACACTGTAAAAAAGTCATTCCCAGCCACTAGACTTTTCTGAGGGTATTCAAGAGTCGTCAAGTTACAGAATGTTGTGGAACTGCTGAATTATTATAAGAGATTATAGATCGTTTTTTTTTTTTTTTAGTTTTTTTTAACCATGACGGTAAAACACAAACGCCGTTATGAATGTATTAAAACATATGTTTGTTTGTTGTAAAAATGACAGAAATACAAATTTCTGCATTTCCTGACTTCTGTGTGCAGCCATGCTGCTGTTGTAGATGGTGTATTCTGGGAAATATTCGTTCCCCTTGGTTTTGAGTGTGGTCCTGAAAAATCTCTGTTTCAAGCGGTATCTAGCTCTTCCCCTTAGCCCTACGCCTTCAAGCTAAAAAGAATTGGGACACACCTACCCCTACTCGTGAACGCGCAAAACGAGGGTCAGGGGTAAGGGGAAGAGCTAAGGGGTAGAATTGGGATTGGGCCTTACAGTACTAATGATAACATTATGAATTATAAAAGGAGAAAAAAGGAATTAAATGATTACATTCAAAATAAAATAATCAAAATCAAGGGAAAGTGTTCAATTATTCAAGGTTTCAATTTTAGGTCGGATCATCCAGTCCTACGTCAAACTGACATCAACAGAAAAAGTATCACCACTCCAATCAGTGAAGCAAACGGTTCGACTTTGAACTTTAGAGATTTGTAATTTTTCACCTAAAGAATAACAATGATTTCTAGCAAAATAAACATTGTCAATTTTTATTTCACATGGACTTTAAACACAAAAGAATATATCTGGAAGAATGTTGGAACCCGGTAGCCACTGTCATCCATAGTTGGGGCGAAAAAGGTCAATAGCGCTGTTCACACAGGCGAGGACGTTATGGAATTTTTCCAGAAAAGGCAATTCACACATCCATTCCAAAATACCGGTAAATTCTGACATCATTAAGTGGAAATGACCTCTAAACGGCAGGGCTTGTATTTGTAAACATTTGACTACATTACAAACTCTGTGGATGGATCAGTGTTGTAAACAACTTTGATGAAAGCATAAAGAAAAATTTTCGCATGTTGAGATGTTCATAATATGTGTGTGTGCTGGCGCTCACCAGCTGCTTTACGTGCCAACGCGTCGGAGCTTGAAGGTAAACAAACAACGGCTTATCATAAGCATTTTAGCGACAATTATTTACACAGTTGGCATTAAGAAGGAACATAGAAATTTTATCCGAATAACATCTAGGAGCTAAATGTGTCTGGGTCTGGGAAATCATTTACAGGCTTTTATTCTCACCAACCGCGCGAACTTGAGTGTTCTGATTGGCTAAATTAGACGTCTTACGTCAGCGCGTTCTAGACTTGAACGCACTCTTTCCGGCAATCTTCCTTCTGCGTTCACACAGTGCAGAATTCCGGCAAATTACCAGTAATGTTACAACCTCTCTTTCCGGAAAATAGCCGGAATGAATTTACCGGTATTTTCAAAAAAGGCCGGTTCACACATACAGACTGGTCTGTATGTGTGAAAGGGGCTAATGGATACAAGTTTCCAACTTTCTTCAAAATATCTTTTGTATTCAACTAAAAGAAACCTCTTTGGAACCACTTGAGGCTGAGTAAATGGTGAGAATTTTCCCTTTTGGCTATACTATCCCATTAAAATTGTTTTCCAACTCCAGTGTCTTCATGCTAGATGGCACCCCTGTGCTTCTCATTCATCAGAGGTGGTTAAAGGACAGGGAGCCCCGTTTGAAGCCAACTCAAACGTGTCTTCACTGCTAACTTTGAGCTTGCAAATGAGTTTAAGGCTGTGTTCCAATTTATGAATCTATACGCCACTTTCTGATTGGCTGTTCAGGAGGAACATTATTGATTGTGTCTGGAGGCTTGGCGATAAAACCCAGGGTCACTCCATTGGCGAGCAAGTTGGTTATCTAATCACGCAGCGGTGCTCCGGTGTCTGTCCTAAACCCAACTTACACAGAACGCAAACAGGCTATCGACCAGCTAGCTGCCGAATGGGGGTGGTATTGACTGACCCCCACAGAAGTGTGACTGGGTCTGCTTGTTCCTTCACGCTTGCATAGCTCCAGTTCCCCACCACAACACAGCAGTGGTCGACACACACACCCTGTCCTATTGGCGTTCTCCATTTCGCTTCTCACAGTATGTCGCAGCGCTGCTCTAGCAATTAGCCTTTCGCATTATCCTCAAATGACTCTGATGCTTATAGAAGCTTTCCTTCTTTCTTTCCAGATATGCACACACACACACACACACACACACACACACACACACACACACACATTAGTGTAATGCACCCATTACTTTGTTTCCATAGAAACCCAACCTTTCAATCATCGAGTGCATATGGTCACAGTCGGTTCTTTGCGGCTCTGTCTTCAGCAGATAAGCTTAACATTATCTACTTCCGTCCTAGGTGAGGTTCAGGGAGCGAACGCCACAACAATTGATTTGCTGAATTAACTGGCTAATAGAAATTAGTTTAGTCTCTTTCGTTGCTTTGGGTTTTTTAGTCGTGCCATTCCCTGATTAGATCTCAAGTCTGTAAATTATCTGAACGGATGGCCTTAATTATAATCTATTCTCAAACGGTTTTGCTATAGATGTGGTGGGAAATGGCTGGCTCACTAATGTTCTGCATCAAGGCTGCTGTCTCACTGAAGTGTATCATTAAGTTGGTTGTGTCTTTGGGATAGATGAACCTTTAACAGACACAAACTGATACAGCTCTATCAGAGTGTGTGATATGCCTGGTTGAGACTTATCTGCTGCAATTGAATGAGCCTTCATGTGTCATGGCTATTTAGTTCTGTTATTTAGAAAAAAATTAGAGCATGGTGTTTTGGCGGATTTTTGTCCAATTTTTAAAAACTTCCAATTTAATAACATAATTTTGAAAACACACACATACAGAGCTCATAATTAAAAGGATAGTTTAATTAATCTTTATTTATATAGCGCTTTTACAATGTAGATGGTGTCAAAGCAGCTTAACATAGAAGATCTAATAATTTAAAACTGTGTCAGTCCAGTTTTCAGAGTTGAAGTTCATTTTAGTTCAGTTTAGTGTGGTTTAATTTTCACAGCTGAAAGTCCAAACACTGAAGAGCATCTATGCGCAGCTCAAGAAGTCCCAAACCATGCAACCAGCGGGTGTTCAGGCTGGGCCACGGGGTTCACCCAAACATGAAAATTGGCTGTGTGTGTGTGTGTGTGTGTGCGCGTGTGCGTCCGTGCGTATCACGATAGTCATGCACGATAATTTTTTTCATATCAGTCGATATCAATAATTATCACGATCAATGTTAAATCTTTATATCTATCAATTTTATAGGATTTTCAGCATGCCAATTAAGCTCTGGCGGTATCCAAATTTTGATACCATCAAACCACCTGCCTATTTTACCTCGGTATCTGGTATTACCGTGCATAATAAAAAAAATTATGATGTAAGGCGCAGACAGCGTTACCAAACTGTTGGCTTTTATCTAATGACGAGTTCAGACTGCATGATTTTCAAAGTAGTCGTGTCACAGATGTTTTCACACTGCATGACTATCTGGGCTAGCGTTTTGTTTACGCTGCAAGATGGATCGGCAACAGGGGCTTTCACATTGCATGACTTAACAATAGGAAGAATTGACGACAACTTTGTCCAAACTACGTCTCACAGTCAAAAACACGTAGTATATATTTTGTTATTAACTACATAACGAGAAAGAAGCCTTTAATGGGGTAGAAAATGTTCATATTTGCTCACCTGGGTTTGAAGGGAATTAGCAATTTCTCCTCAACTTTCTTTTTTAACTTTCTGTATGAAACGTTAAACAGACATGGGTGCTCCTGACAAATATCCCTCAACCTCCCGCTGGCCTGCAGATTTACACGCACAAGGGAATGCTGCTCTCTCATTGGCTGTAGGCGATCGCCGATGTTATTTTCAGTCAAAACTCATTTCACACGACATGATTTGAATCGCTGACAGCTCCAGATATTTAACATGCCAAATAACTCACGGGCATCGGCGACTCATCTGTGATTCTCTCAGATCCCGTCTTTGATAGTTCATAATGTGTGCTTGTCACTCACATGCATGAGCACCGATTTGCCTGTGATTTCAGGCATTTGTCGGCGATTTCTCAAAAGCTTTAGTCGAGTCAAAATCGGGGCTAAAATCATGCAGTCTGAGCTAGGCATAAACTATTCAGAAACTGAATACCGTATATGCGACCTTAGGTTCGGGGTCACCTGTTTGCCTTGTTCATATTAGAGATCTGTGCGGAACGCTCTCTCTCTTATTCATTCACACACACACACACACACACACACACACACACACACACACACACACACACATACACATACACATACACATACACATACACATACACATACACATACACATACACACACACACACACACACACACACACACACACACACACACACACACACACAGAGACAGCACCAGGCGACGTACAGCATATCTCTCTCTCTCTTTCTCTCTCTCTCTCTCTCTCTCTCTCTCTCTCTCTCTCTCTCATTCACAAACACGCGCACACACAAACACACATATAGAGCACCAAGCAACTCACAGCATCACGCTCTCTCTCATTCAGGAGCGATATTGTTAGACCGCGCGCCTGCTCCCATTCAAATTACACTAGAGTTAAGCCTGGTTTATACTTCTGCATCAAGCGCATGCGTATGCTACGACGGGGCCTACGCGTGGATGCATAGCCCTTGCCGTGGCTGTCGGCATCGCTGACGCGCACCTCTCAAAAAATTGTTTACAAGTGTGGAGTCCCAAGAATAAGCTCCGGATGGAAAGTTTTGTTTCGTGTTTACCTCATGGTTAAAGTTGTTGCACGTCCGCCGGTTCCTGCCTCTAAATGACTGAGATTGAATCACTTGTACATTAAGGAAGCGTTCAGAAAAACAAAAGACCAGCGAAAAAACTCGACACAGAGGAACATAAACACCGCACTGCCAACTTGCATTTCGGAAGTGTTATTGCAGAGCAACAAAAACAGCGTGCAGAAGTATAAGGGCATAGCTACGCGTATTGCATGCGCTGTGGGTCACGTCGATCACTTGATGCAGAAGTATAAACAAGCATTTACCGACGTATTTACAATGTCTCCCTTCTCGTTCGGTCGAAACCAGAAATACTGCCAAACTGCAGAGGTTGTGTTCTTTTTCAAGACCAGGGGCCTCAACGATGCGTACGCACAAAACTTTGCTTACGCCAGATTTGACGCTCACGTTTGGATTTACTAACGATTAAATGAACGTGAGAATGTGCGTTGGTTCACGCCAACTTCATGTCTGGCGTACGTGAATTTCTTGGGTGTGTTTGTTTTATTTCCATTGGCGACTCCTAGAGGCAATTGTTAATTTGCACAATACACAGTATCTTTGAGCCATGCAATGGCAGCTGTTTGGGACGGGATCATCCTCATGTCTAGCAGATTTATAAGGTTTCCATACCATGCAGTTGACCAGCCAAACATTAAAGCACAATTTGCAGCGATCGCCGGTTTTCCCAATGTAATCGGAGCGATCGACTGCACGCACATTGCAATAAAGGCGCCATCTGAAGACGAATTTGGATGAATAATATGAGACGCTCAAATGCGCTTAACATAATACATACACTTATTAATGATTCCTACTTGTCTTCCTCGTGATGAAGAGTAGGCAAAATCTAATATGTAGTGGGGGGAAAAAAGAAGAATGAGTTCATCAGACGCTGGGTTTGAACCGAGTCCATGATCGAACGTGTCAAAACATGTTGTCATGTGCTTTACGAGCTACGCCACTCACGCTGCTATAGATCCTGGAAAAATTGTACACCTTTACATCAGTCCATTTCTTTTTAAATTCACTCAGTGCGATGTTCAGACCCAACTGCATTAACCGCGTCAGCTAAACTGTCCCACTCTATTTTTTTCTTTTGTTATTAATTCCGGAGGACAAACTTGCAAATAACACAGTTTTTCTCCGGTCTATCTCCGATAGGAGCACTTCCAATTCACATTCTGTTCAAAGTTTCTCTTTTTGCTTGCTTTTGCCATTGCTTTTTCGTTTGGTTTTGCCAAAGTAGAGTCATTAGCGTATTCATACAGGGGAGGAGGCATGGAGGGGTTTTGCGTTCGTGCGTGTGCACTCAGTTTCACGTTAATTTGAATGTACAAAGTGAATATGCATGAGATTCCGCGTACGCAGTGTTTCATACATCTGAATTTTTTACTGCGTACGCACATTTACAGCTTTGTGCGTTCGCAATGTTTTAGTATGATTTCAATGCAAGTCTTTGTACATGAAGCCCTAGGTCACTTGGTGCGCGACTCGCCATCTTACCTCACCTCTCTCTCTCTCCTCCACACTGTCCTGTGATGACAATCACGCATACGGATATTTAGGCATTAAATAAATAATATTTATTATTTAATACTTGTCTCCTATTTATGTGCATTGTTTTTTATGACGGTATAACGATATTGAAACTGACACCGTTGCTATTTTTCGTCCACGCATTAAATCATCAAGTGTGTGCAGTTTACCTTACTTGTGGACCCACCCTCTTGACATCGCATCCTGCGGGATGCATAAAAAACCTGTTTTGCGCAGATCTCAGTTATATCTGGTTTTTTAATATTACCTCACAGACTGGCACGAATAGGCCTATGCAGACTCTCATTTTATAAATCACACATCATGGCGAGAGATGCGGGGAACCTCTCCATTCACTCAACAGGTTTTTAAGCTCTCTCATCCTTCAGACCGAGTTTATTCTTCCGAAGTACCTATAAAATATTATCAGTGCTGCAAATAGCTTGTAAAGACTGTCCAGCTCATGCTGTTCAAACCGCGCTTCGTTAATGAATTAAAATGAAACCGTGAAAACAGTTTGATGGATTGTTTTGACACTAAAGCATTTACTATAGCAGACTTGTTTTAAAGCGCTTCACCTCAGATTTTTCGTTCTTCTTGTACATTAGAATTAAGTTTATTATTATTTGATTATACAAAACAAAATTCGTTGCAAAAAGAAACATTTTCAAAGAATTATATATAAAGTGTTCGTGCCCGCATTAAACAACTGCGGGTGGATGATGCTTCTCTCTGTGGAAAATAAGGATTTAATTAATGATCCACTGCTGTAGTAATCATCTGTCTTATTGGCTGCATTTTTAATATGTCATTATTTTAAAGATTATGTCTTGAGCATCTGATTTCTCCTCTGTGATTTTGTCCTTCATAAAGGCTGGTTCTTTTACCATCGATGAGGGACAATATGTATTAAAAATTCCAAAAACATATCTTAATATTAAAAAGGATACATAAGCTTAACAACAAAATATCCTATCAATGTCGTTACAAATGCCCTTTAATAATGCAGCTTGTAGTTTACAGCAAGCATCAAGTGTTCATTGAGATTGGGTTGTCTGTCATATCTTTTGTCTGTCTTTTCGGGGGTTTTTCTCATAAGGCACGGCTTTTGAAAATAATGACATGAAACTCTGTGGGGTAGTTGCACTGGTTTACCAACACTTGTTTGGGTCTGTGATTTCTTAGCATCTTCATAAGGGTGGTATTATTTTAAATGATGAAACAGGTTTGTGGTGTTGCCTGCTTTTGATGAAATGAGTCGTCTGCGCAGTTTGCAGTGCACGTTGCTCTGTTTTGTGTCAGATTGCAAAAAACTAAGAAGCTCCAAACTACTGAAGTGTAGTGATTGTGACTGTCACATTTTTTACCTCATTTTTTCTTACTCCTCCAAGTGCAACTAACACTGTATGGCTGTACACTTGTACTGCGTGCGGCATCCGGAAGGGCAGGCTGCAAAATGCCTGCGCAGCGTTACAAAAATTATCAAATAATTATCGAACTGTCATTATCGTGTATAATTATTCTCAAAGGAGAATTTTGCTTTATTACTCCAAAATAAATAATCCAATATCAGTGCCCGAAAGGTCCGCCCCTTTCGCTACATGAGCAAAGCAGCGGCCGTTGAGTGCGTGAAGTGTCCAACATTCCACACTTTATTTTAACGGTTGAATAAGTGCACCATCCAGTTATTTAAAGTGCACTTATTCTTTTTAGAATTTCAGTGTGAAAGCACTACTTACACTATTTATACTACAAAATGGAATGCGATTTTTGATGCACCTTATGCAAAATATTCACTTGTCCCAGAAAAGCATTAAAGGCATGAGCAAGTAGAAAAAAATGTCTTTGTCCAATTGGACAAATAACTTAAAAATAGTGATGTTACATTTGTGATCAAATCGTTGTTTTTAATTGAGTCTTGGAGTTTGAGATGTTAAGGAGCATGTGATTTGTTGAATGTAGTGAAAGAAAACACCCTTTACTGACCGAGTCACTGTTTTGAGTCTGAACGAGACTAATCATTAACATTAATAACGTGAGATGTGTCTGCTTCAGTGGCACTTTGTCATTGACACTACAGGATGTGCAAATGACACTCAAAAAGAAAGCATCCTCGCCAAAGAGATGAATGTTTTACTGTAAATAAAAGGATTTGATTGTAAAATGAATCAATTATTGTTAATTTAATAGAATCATTTACTGATTAAATGCAATGCCTAATATAATGTAGTGTACATGCTGCCATTTGTGTGCATCCATGAGCAATAAATGAAAAATTGAAGGTCTAAGTAATTTTCAATGCAGCTTCAAATGTTTACAATCCCAGCCAAGGAATAAGGGTCTAATCTAGCTATAATATCTTTCATTTTATAACAACTCAATCATTTGTTGCCCCCTCTACTATCTCTCCTGCAAGTCCAGCACTGCATGACTGAGGTGCCGGTGCCACAATTTAGCTTTCTGCCAGATTTGCTTTTTGGCGTTTCAACTAGGTCCTGAACTAGACCTAAGAGAGGCGGGACAAGTATGCCAAATATGCTTTTACTAGCTACAACTTCTGTTCAAGCTTGACTAAATGTGACATGCACACAAAATTGTACACTAACTGACAAAAGTCTTGTCTTGTCGATCCCAGTTGTAAGAGCAACAAATAATAACTTGACATCTAGTTGATCATTTGGGAAAAGTGGCAGAAGGTAGATTTTTTTTTTTTTTTTTTTTTTGCAGTGGTAGAAGGGTTTTTTTTCACATCAAAGTTCACATCAAAGAAAGTCAAGGTGCTCCATGATTAGCCAGCCCTGTGACCGGATATGAACATTATTGAGCATGTCTGGTGTAAGATGGAGGAAGAGGCATTGAAGATGAATCCAAAGAATCTTGATGAACTCTGGGAGTTCTGTAAGAACTTTTTCTTTGCCATTCCAGATGACTTTATTAATAAGCTATTTGAGTCATTGCAGAGATGTTTGGATGCAGTCGCCCAAGCTCATGAGAGTCATACACAATGTTAATTCTTTTTCCACTGCACCATGACTTTATATTCTATACTGTACATTATTTATGTTAAGTGACAAGACTTTTGTCTACGCAAAGTCAGACCTTACTGTCCTAATTAAATAATTAAAAATCAAGGCATGATCTTTTGTCAGGTAGTGTATATACTGTTATACTCTACAGATAAACTACAGTAGTACAGCAGTAACATCTGAAGTGGATCAAAAAAGTATTTTCAAAATTGTTCCAAGACAAGAATGGGTGTTCTATATTTTTAGAACAACTTTGATGAAAGTGGATTCCACTTCAAATGTTGACTACTGCAGTATATATACTATATTTTGTGTTTCTGCAATAATTATTTTATAATTGTATTATTCTTAACTTGTTTGGTTTATTTATATATTCATTTTTATGTTTTATTAACTTTGGGCAAAAAAAATGACTAGTTTACGTTTCTGAAGGACACACACATACATACAGTTGATAAATGCAGAGTGTGAGTGACAATTAGTGGTTATTTTTACAACACTTGAATAGTTTACATCAGCTCAAATAATATTCATTCATTAATTTTCCTTTGGTTTAGTCCTTCTTTTTTTAATCAGGGGTTGCCACAGCAGAATGAACCTCCAACTTATCCAGCAAATGTTTTAATCCAGCTGCAACCCAGTACTGGAAAACCCCCATACACTCATATTCTCTCACACACACACACTCATAAACTACGGCTTATTTAGTTCAGCCAGTTTACCTATAGCGCATGTCTTTGGACTGTAGGGTAAACGGGAACCTACGCGAACACGGGGAGATGCAAACTCCACACAGAAACGCCAACTGACCCAGGCGTCAGTTTTTGAACCAGCGACCTTTTTGCTGTGAGGCGAGAGTGCTAACCACTGAGCCACAGTGCCACCTCTCAGATAATATACATTTAATTATTACTGAATCTATTTAAAGACAGTGGCATACAGAAGTAGGGTTGCACGGTTTACCGTTACTTCGGTAGCACCAAGATACTATGGCTCCAAAGATACTGGCGTTGTCACCGTAGTTTGTAAACAGTAGTATTGCCATTAACGGTTCTACAATATGTTGCATGTGGAAAAGTCAGTAAAATGCTTAAACGTTTGTGTCAGCAAATAATCAAGACCACTTTATTTTACTTTCATTTTAACTATTTGCACACGAGTTGTAGTTTGCTACAGTCATGACAGATCATATGGCTTGACCTATTATTATTTATTTATTTATTTTATTAATATTATTGCAATAACAACAAAAGAGTCACAGTATACACAAAAAAGCAGAGAACTTCTGTACAAATAATACATTTTTAATAAAAAGGGAATTAAATTGAAATATTATGAAATATAAAATATTGTATATCTGACAATTTGCTTTATTTCGTAGATTTGAGTTATGAATTAATAGTATTGCGATACTACTTGGTATCGTGATATTTTAGCTGGTATAGTATTGTAGCCTGAAATCATTGTATCGTGACAACCCTATACTGAAGTATGTATTCAAAAAGCAAAATATACCAAAGTATACCAAACCATTTTTTTTGTGTACTGCTACATCCCAACTTAAACGGTTTTATTTTATCATGAATCATTTAATCATAAAATGATTACATATTTATGGATTCTTTGACATTATGCAGCCTGAACTAACATTGCCTCATCATGAAATTTTTAAAAGGCACACTGCAGGGGTCCTTGTTGTTCTCAAAAGTTTTTCAAATATTAATACACAGTGAAGCAATTTCGTTAGAGTAACTATAATAATAAAAATATGATGTCATTGTCTAGCTTTTCGCAGTAGTGGTGCACGACTGTACTTCTGATCCTGCCACTTTAAAAGCATCTTCAGATCGGCCATTAAAGAGGACTCATGGGAGTGGTTGACATGGGACATCTGGATGCCTCATAATGGGTCTTTTATGGGCCTCTGCACTTACTAAAACAGAGTAATGGCCAGCTGATATAATCAATATGCTTGTCCATATTCTATACATGGTCTTTTGTTTGTTCCGTGTGCTTTTCAACTTCCTGCATTAGCGTCACACACCTCTCTTGGGAGCAACAGATTGATTGAGAACGAAAGAAAGTGGAAGTACATCATGTAGCTGTGCACTTAATCAGATAAATAATTGAGATTATTATCACAGCTGCCAGGCTTACAAGTGTTTAGATTACAGCATCTCGTTTAGGCCTGTCATTTTGCATCAGACTTTTCTGTTTACATTGTGTTTTTTTGTATTTTACACTCACTAGCCACTTTATTAGGTACACCTTACTTGTACTGGTTTGGAGCCACTTTCGCCTTCAGAACTACCTTAATCCTTCATGGCATAGATTCAACAAGGTACTGGAAATATTCCTCAGCGGTTTTGGTCCATATTGACATGATAGCATTACACATTTGCTGCAGATTTGTCAGCTGCACATACATGATGCGAATCTCCTGTTCCACCACATCTCAAAGGTGCTCTATTGGATTGAGTTCTAGTGACTGTGGAGGCCATTTGAGTTCAGTGAACTAAATGTCATGTTCAAGAAACCAGTCTGAGATGATGTGCGCTTTGACATGGCGTATTATCCTGCTGGAACTAGCCTCTGGTCATAAAGGGATGGACATGGTCAGCAACAGTACTTGGGTACCACAGCGTTGACATGATGCTCAATTGGTACAAATGGACCCAAAGTGTGCCAAGAAAATATCCCCCACACCATTACACCACCACCACCAGCCTGAACTGTTCATACAAGGCAGGATGGATCCATGCCTTCATGTTGTTGACGCCAAATTCTGACCCTACCATCCAATATGTAGCAGCAGAAATCGAGACTCATCAGACCAAGCAACGTTTTTCCAAACTTTTATTTTCCAATTTTGGTGAGCCCGTGCGAATTGTAGCCTCAGTTTCCACCTTAAGCTTGGACATGTTGTGCATTCAGAGATGCTCTTCTGCATACCTCCGTTTTAACGAGTGGTTATTTGAGTTACTGTTGCCTTTGTATCAGCTCGAACCAGTCTGGCCATTGTCATCTGACCTCTGGCATTAACAAGGAATTTGCGCCCACAGAACTGCCGCTCACTGGATACTTTCTCTTTTTCGGACCATTCTCTGTAAAACCTAGAGACGGTTGTGCGTGAAAATCCCAGTAGATCAGCAGTTTCAGAAATACTCAGACCAGCCCATCTGGCACCAACATGCCATGTTCAAAGTCACTTAAATCACCTTTCTTCCCCATTCTGATGCTCAGTTTGAACTGCAGCAGATCGTCTTGACCATGTCTATATGCATAAATGCATTGAGTTCCTGCCGTGCGATTGGCTGATTAGGAATTTGCGTTGAAGAGCAGTTGGGCAGATTTACCTAATAAAGTGAATGAGTGTAACTATTCACACATTCGTTATGAGCATGGATGCAGCGTTTTCAAAATTAATTGCTTTAGAGCTAAAATGGAAGCCATTTATTTGTGCATGGCAGCAACCATTAACACTCCCATTATGATCAACGAGGCATAGACGCAGTGTAAATAAAAGATTCCTCACAGTGTAAACTGCTGATTATAATGAAGTAATTATATTGAAGGTTTTGTGGGAATCCAGACCTCGATAATGGCTCTGAACTAAAGACTTGGAATAGATTTATGCCCTGATTTGCAGGCTGGTTTATTCAGCCCTGCAGTAAGTCAGAGTTATAGTCTGCAGAGTTTGACAGATTTTACACACAATCTTGGAGTGTATGATGAGATTCTATCCAGTCTAATGATATCAATGGTTTTTGATTATATTGTTTGGTTTTTATATTAATTTGTTGTCTTTGGAATCTTTGGTAATTTTTGGTCGTTATAAAAAAAAAAAAAAATTTGCTGCCTTTTTTTAGTTGAATCAAATGAGCTTTTCTAGCAGGGCTGCACAAAATATCGATTCAACATCAATATCACAATGTGCGAATCTGCAAAAGTCACATTGCAAGATCTGCAATGTCAAGTTGGGGTTATAATAACCAGCCACCACAGTGATTTGTGTAGTTTTCTGAATTTCTGTGCCTCGATAGTGTTAGATTTCACAGAAAACAATAAAAACGATTCATTTAATTTGCGTCTTCATTGTAATTTGCTTTGTTGTAATGTGCTTCTAATTTGTTTATTATATTTAATGCAGATAGTCACATACAAATTAATCTCAATCAATCTAAATTTAAGATTTTTGAAATTATATCGCAAAATAAATCGCAGACAAAAAAAACATACTGCAATGTCAGTTTTTTCCAATATCGTGCAGTCCTATTTTCTAGTAATCTCAAATTTCGTCAAGCAAACAGACTCATGATATTAAGGTAAACTTTGTATAACTTTAAAAAAATTTGTTAAAGTTAAAGCAACATAAAAATATTTGTTGACTTGACATTTTGTCATTACATTTTTTAGTGTAGGTGCAGACTCAGCAATATTTTGCATGCAAAAAAAAGTGCATTGTCCAATATTGTTGACTTGTATGAAGCTTACACAGTATATACTTTGGACACATTTACTGTACATGTACTGCTTCAATTTCAACTTTTTTACCTTAAATGTAGCACAAAGTGGATAATGACACTCAAGTGTGTAAATAGGAACACAAACATGGATTGCAATATTCTCAGATCTGTTTCAGGCTTCATTCATATGTGGAAATAACCAGTATGGTGGTGGTTGTTTGTGTTTTGTTTTTTCAAACGTCCATGTTAACAGATTAGATCACTCACACTACCGTGATCATGTCCACCACAGAATCTATTTTTGCTGCACTGCTCACACTAAATATAAGTCACACTGCATCTAATGATCACATGAATTCACTTTAAAAAGATACAGTAATTTAGGTGAAGAATACAGTCGCAATATGACATATATTACTGAGAAAATGAAATTAATAAAAATACACAGAAATACATTATTCTGAGGATTTCCTTTTTGTCTAAATTTCAAAGGACTGTTTAAATGATTGAAACTTGAGGTATATCTTAATATACATTTATTCTGTGATCTACATGATTCCAGAATTGCTTCTATTAGTATTCAAAAACAAAAACTTCAATGAAACTAACAAATTACATCAAGTTAACTGTGAAGCATTTGACTGAAATGGCACACTAACCATATGGTACTGTAAAATCAGAGACAACAGCCTACTGTAATAACTTCATTAAAATGTCTCTGATACTATTGGAGATTTTTTTTTAGAAAAGTAATACATTTTACTGTAAATACATGACTTATTAATGACAGGGGTTTATAATGATCTGAAAACGACATAAAACTATTAAGATACGTCAGTGAATCATAGGCTATATTTAATAAATCTAATCTTTAAAACTTTCTAACATGTTGGGGGCGTTCACATATCGCCTCTTTTGCACACACAAATTATTCCAAATGGAGGCGCAGAGTGACGTGCTCGCGAATTCCAGGCAATTCAATTCAACATTATTTGTATAGCGCTTTTACAATGTAGATTGTGTCAAAGCAGCTTCACATAAAAGATCATAGGAAATTGAAACAGTGTAGTTCACTTTTCAAAGTTTAAGTTCGGTTCAGTTTAGCTGAGTTCAGTGTGGTTTAATAATCACTACTGAGGGTTCAAACACTGAAGAGCAAATCCATCGATGCGCAGCTCTACAGATCCCGAATCATGCCACTAGCTTGAGACTCGTCTGTCCCTGGAGCGTCACAGGAATCAGTCTCATGCTCTCCACTCCTCCATGACCACCACAGTAGCTGCTCAGGATACGGCCTGGTTCAGGATATGGAAACCTTGGGATCATCTCGTCGCTGGTCTTGGATCGAATCAGTGGCGCTGCATGGTCTAAGGGTCTTGGGATGAGTGTCCCCAGGTGGAAATAGAGAATAAAGAGAATAATTAGCGTAGCTGCTGTTCATAATGAATATAAACGAGATGAAGAAACCTGTGTGGAGCACATTCATGTATCATACCGCTAAGTGATGCACTGAGTGTATGCTTTACTAAAGAGATAGGTCGTTAGTTTAGAACTGCGAGAGTGTGTCTGGGCCTCGGGCGTTATCAGGAAGGCTATTCCAGAGTTTAGGAGCCATAAATGAGAAGGCTCGATCTCCTTTGCTCAACTTTGCTAGACTCCTTTGCTCGACTTTTGCTAAGGCAGACACCTTTAGAATGTTTATTGAAAGTGTAGAAGAAAGGGTTGCGCCTCGCACTTTCCACATGCTTTTAGACACGATAAGTGAATGGCCTTCCTATAGTCTGTTTTTTGTTACTGTTAAGGTGAATAGCTATAGACATTTGCTTTAAAGCAAACCTCGGCGGCTGACACAAAATAAGCTAATTCACGGGGCGTGTAAACATTTAAGAGAATAAAGTGATGAAACTACTGTGACAACTTGAAATGTTTTTTGTTTTTAACCGAGAACCATAACAAAATATGAAAATTAAATATGAAACCTTACCCATGCAAGGGTGTCTTCTGTCACCAAACAGTCAACAGCTGGTCAACCGTTGAAATTTAAATTTTAACCCAAGTTGTTATGGAAGCAATCCAATAAACCCTCGGTTTAACCCAACATAGCGGCTCAATATTTTTAACCTTTCTATTGTTTAAAATTATTAACCTAATGTTTTTTTTGTGTGTGTGTGTGTGTGTGTGTGTAAATATCTGTGTATTTTAGGGACATTTTGTCTTGAAAATATTAACTTAAAGGCTCCCACTATACCTATTTTTTACTTGAATCTTACCTAAAATGTCTTAAAACATTTAGGGCTGATCTAATTTTTTTTGTAGGATTACTCTTCTAATTAAACAAACATTTGCATGGAACATCAATTTTCTTTGTTGTTTTGTAATTTCAATTATTAAAAAAAATTGTTTCTGTCTCTACATTCTGGCCAACTTACATCAGTTATTAAAAGGCATAACAATCTTTAAAGCACTGATAGAAAATCATGTCACTTTCTTCAAGTGATTTTATTTCCATTGGTTGGAAACTCTGGAGGACATTGAGGCTTGTCATTATTCTTATAATAATAATTTGTACAAAAATGTGTAGAATAAAACACCAATAGTTCATTATTCATTATTCGCAGCATACCCATCACTGGGAAACATCCATACACACTCATTCACACACACACTTATACACTACGGTAAATTTTTGCATATCCAATTCACCTGTACCACATCTTTGGACTTGTGGGGGAAACCGGAGCACCCAGAGGAAACCCATGCAAACACAGGGAGAACATGCAAACTCCACACAGAAATGCCAACTGACCCAACCGAGGCTCGAACCAGTGACCTTCTTGCTGTGATGCGAACGTGCTACCCACTGTGATTTGATTTAGCATCTTGAGCTAAAGTACAATGTAGTGGAAAATGTCAACTCTGTTATTGTGGTCTCTGTTGTGCTTTAAAAATAAGTTAAACAACAATTAGTAAAATAATTAAATTTTCCCTATCACATTTTCCATTATTTTACATTAATAAGGGATTCAGTTTACTGAAATGTATGCATTTGCTGTATATCATTCCAATTTACGGGAAAAATGAATGGAATATGCTTGAAATGCACCCGGAGGAATGAGTGTTATGTTATATACATATATGGTATGTATGGGGCAGTGGAATCATCATAGCATAGCAGAGCACTCTGTCCGGAATAAATCAAAGCACTTGACATACAGTTCCCCGGGCAAGAACACCTTTAAAGGTGACATAATGAGCGCAAATCGTCTGTATTTGTAGTACACAAACCATGGTTCAGCTGTACGTGACGAATGTGTGAAAGCACAAAAATCATGCTGCTGCTTCTCTGTATACACAAAGCTTCTGCGCTGCTTACGCTCTGCTTGTGCACCAGTGTTAAACAGAAGTAAGTGAACATATATTCCCTTGCCAATACAAAGTCATACCTCACTGAAAAAGCAATGGTGGCTAATGTCTCCAACTCTATTGGACATCAGCCACAATAAATATCTCTTTAATGGCAACCCTTGCTACATTTGGGGTGTCATATTTTGTTACACATTAGGGATAGTTCACCCCAAAATTGAAATGTTGTTATTATTTCTCAACTTCATTTTGTTCCAAACCCCTGAGACATTCATTCCTTCATTCATTCATCTTCGGAACACATCTTAAAATATTTTGGATGAAATCCGAGAGCTCTCTGACCCTCCATAGACAACAAGAGATTTTCAAAGTCCAGAAAAAGTCCAGGTCTTTATATCTACCTTGAGTTGTTTTGCCAAGTGTATAAAGTGCATAAGTTAGATATGGATCAGCTTTTTAAAAAGATGTAAAAATCTGATCTAGTCAACATGTTGGAATATAATAGCATCAGAAACTTTCAATGTCAAGAAAGGAACCAAAAACATCCTCAAAACAGTCCATGTCCCTTCAGTGGTTCAATCGGAATGCTATAGTATGAAGCTACTGTTATAGTATGAAGCTAATTGCAAAGAAGGCAATGCAAATGTGAAAACAGAGGCGGATTACTGTCCCACGGTCGAACGATTCAAAATACGCAATACGTTTGCTTAGAACGTACAGATTTGTCTCATTCGCGTCTTCTGCATTTGAGGATCGGATATCAGAGCGCTTCAATAATAACGCACATGTTATAAATATGAGCTCAAAAGTTTCGTTATTTCAAATATAGATGCACGGCGAGCTCTCTGGAGAAAGTGAAATTGTTTGCACTTTTAAACGGGCTTGTAAAACAACAGGACACAGCAGATTTTGTTCTTCTTGGCTTTGTGGCTGTTCATCGTTTTTTTGAGCTCGGGTCGATCATGGCTTGTTATTATATGTATATATTATTACAGTGTAATGTCTCAGCTCTGTATTTAAAAATGGCGCTCCCTTTCTTTTTATTCTCCTGCTTCTGCTAGTGACGTATCTCTGTCAACCAATTGTGTTCAGCTGTGCGTCTTGCTCCACCTTTTGGTACCCTTTTTTGTGCTAGGTACCCTTTGACATTGGAAACAAACATAAAAGCGTACCGTACCACTCAGTGAAAACGGGCCAAAAGTGGTACGGTACTTTTTCACAGTGGAAACGAACATAAAAGCTTACCGAACTGTGCCAAAATTTACTGTGCTACTCAGTGGAAATGGGCTAAAATTTTACTAAGTTACAAATACAGCAAGGACGATAATTAACAGCAGTGGACTAACGTCATGTTTGTGTTTTGCAGAAAAATGACCGGACACTCTTTCCACATGGGCTACAGTATGGCTATACTCAACGGCATAGTGGCTGGACTCACTCTTATATGGTATCTCATCTGATGCACATCCTCCGACACCTCGACTGCCATTCAACACGCAGTCATAAGAAGATGATTTAATGGCAGAAGGAAGTGTCAAATAGTTTTACGAATAAAACTACAGATAAAACTGAAAAAAAAAATCAACACAAAGTATGGAATACTAGCTTAAACATTTATTACATTTAAATTTTGTGGTTGTTTAGATACAGAATAAAACTACATAATGTTTTGTTTTTTGAGATAATTTATAATATTTTTTTTATATATATGCTTATTTGACAAAATCAGTAAACGCACAGTGACTTTCTTAATGGACTACATTTCGGAGAAAAAACATTAGCGATGTCAGGGTCTCTTTATTAGCCACTTATTTTCTCTTCTAAAAGGCTTTTATTGCAGAATCCTCTTTTTACCATCACAAAAGCAGTGTGTTAAATCTGCTTTCTGCCCTTTTGAATGCTATTCATTGTCAGTCTGACAGCATACGAATGATGTTTAAGTCTTTCTAAAAAAAAATTGGATTAGCATTGTAGAAGCTACTCTTAGCAAAAGACTAAAGTCCCCTTGCATTCGTGCTTTATTAAAACTCAACGTCGCTGCTCTATTGATCGTTTTAATGGGGGAAATCATTAATACAATAGCTGTTTTGGGCTTGATGAAGAGTGACCGTGTTTAAGAGCTTTGTTGAGAGCCTGAGAGAAGGTCAGAGAGTGTAGAAGTGTGGATTTAATTTATGACTTTAATTATTTGATGCAGACTCTGCCAGGCCATGATTATTATTTTTTTTTCTTCATTAGATTAGCAGGCCCTGTAGCGACTCATTTCAGCTAGCTCTAATGCACTGGGCCTTCTAGTGTATATGGATTATTAATGTACTGCCACTTCTCTATGTGTTTGTGGTGTTTATTTGTATCTGTGGCAACAAGGTCCGATTATTTGTTTTCTTTTACAAGACATTTCCATCTCCATTATTAGCACCTTTTAAAAACAAAATAGAGAAATTGATTTCTTTGTGGAGATTTTAGCATTTTCAGAATTTGTTCAACTCAAACCTGTCAACATTGTAGGGTATTTTAACCCTTGTGCATCCTTAAGGAGATTTTTGTCTTTTTCGTTTTATTTTTTGCTGTTAAAGGGATAGTGCAGCTAAAATTGACAATTCTGACATCATTTGTAGAGGCCATGGTCTTTAGCCTCCTTGTTAGAGCAACCGACTCCCATGCGGAAAGTCGCCGGGTTCGATCCCAGCTCGGAGTGGGTTGGGTGGTATAGAATCAGAAAGAGCTTTATTGCCAGGTATGTTCACACATACGAGGAATTTGTTTTCGTGACAGAGCTTCTACAGTGCAACAGAATTACAGAGACAGGACAAAAACAGATAATAAATATATTTTAAAAATAGAAGTAAGTATTCAATGCAAATATACAAATTGACAAGAGTATGTACAGGTATATTACTATATACAACGTTATATGTGCAGCTGTTATGTGCAAATTGGCATGTAAAGTGTGTTGTTAAATAAGTGTATATGTCTATAAAAGTGTATAGCAAGTAGTGATGTTGGTTCCACAATTAATATCATCTAGTGTTCATGAGATGGATTGCCTGAGGAAAGAAACTGTTTCTGTGTCGGGCTGTTCTGGTGCACAGTGCTCTGTAGTGTCAGCCAGAAGGTAAAAGTTCAAAGAGGCAGTGTACTGGGTGTGAGGGGTCCAGAGTGATTTTGGCAGCCCTTTTGCTCGCTCTGGATAAGTACAGTTCTTGGGGAGTAGGGAGGGTTGTACTGTGCTGTACTGTAGCTGAGCTAAACCATACATTTATTGATGTGCAGATGACTGATTCAATGACGGAGGTGTAGAACTGTTTTAGCAGCTCCTTTGGGACATTGAACTTCCTCAACTGATGAAGAAAGTACTGCCTTTGTTGAGCTTTTTTGATAATGGAATCGATGTGAGTGTCCCACTTCAGGTCCTGAGACCCCACTGCTACCACTATCCTGTCCATGATGCTCAGTGGGGGGAGAGCAGGGGGGTTCTCCTGAAGTCTACTATCATCTCCACTGTTTTGAGCATGTTGAGCTCCAGGTTTTTGTGACTGCACCAGACAACCAACTCCTCAACCTCCTGTCTGTAAGCAGACTCGTCACCGTCCTGAATGAGGCCAATAAATGTGGTGTCGTCTGCAAACTTCAAGAACTTCAAGAGTCTTTTGAACTGCAGTCAATCGTGTACAAAGAGAAGAGCAGTGGGGAGAGGACACACCCCTGGGGGGCGCCAGTCCTGATTGTGCGGGTACTGGATGAGTATTTTCCCAGCTTCACCAGCTGCTGCCTGTCCGTTAGGAAGCTGTTGATCCACTAACAGACAGAGGTGGGCACAGAGAGCTGAGTGAATTTGGGCAGGAGAATTTTTGGGATGATAGTGTTAAAAGCCAAGCTGAAGCCAACAAACAAGATCCTGACATAGGTCCCTGGTCTGTCTAGGTGTTGACTGCATCATCCACAGACCTGTTTGCTCTGTAGGTAAATTGAAGAGGACTGGCGGTGTTACATTAGTGCCATGACCCGAATAGGAGTGAGGTTTGGGGGGGGTGACCTCACTCCTCTGACCTCTAAAGATGCTCTAGCTACAGCCGCTAGAGGCCATGGCCTTTAGCATCCCCCCCTCCCCCACCCCTTGGTAAAGCAACCGACTACCATGTGGAAAGTCACCGTTTCGATCCCAGCTGTGGTTTAGGACTGGCGGGGTTACATTGGTGTCGTGACGTTTAGGGGGGCAGGTAAACCTCACTCCTCTGACCTCTAAAGATGCTCTTGCGACAGTCGCTAGTGACCATGATCTTTAGCTTCCTTATTAGAGCAACCGACTCCCATGCGTAAATCCGCCGGTTCGATCCCAGCTTGGAGCGGGTTGGGTGGGAAAGGACTGGTGAAGTTACATTGGTGCCGTGACCCCGGATGGGAGTGAGGTTTAGCGGGGTGAGTGTAATGGGGGCCAGTTAGTGAAGTGCTGTGCTGGTAAACCTCACTCCTCTGACCTCTAAAGTTGCTTTAGTAACAGTTGCAAGAGGCCATTGTCTTTAGACTCCTTGTTAGAGCAACTGACTTCCATGCGGAAGGTCGCTGGTTCGATCCCAGCTCGGAGCGGGTTGAGTGGAATAGGACCGGGGGATTACATTGGTGCCGTGACCCAGATGGGAGTGAGGTTTAGCAAAGTGAGTGTAGCGGAGACCAGTTAGTGAAGTGCTGTGCAGATAAACCTCACTCCTCTGACCTCTAATGATGCTCTCGTGACAGACGCTAGAAGCCATGGTCTTTAGCCTCCTTGTTAGAGCAACTGACTCCCACAAAGTAAGTCGCCAGTTTGATCCTCAGCACTTTTTTGACATTTTTAGTGCTCCTATGTAACTTTTTAAATTGACACAAAATGGAGATATCTGCGTGCGGGATCACACTCTGCATGTGTTTGTGTTCTTCAGCCTTGCTTTTTTAGTTTTTGCTTTGACTTTGTGAAAGTGTCTCTCTTAATGCTGTTTCTGTTGAGGTGAAGGTCTGTCTGAGATAAACTCTCATGTGCTTTCATTTGTGCAGTGCAACTGTCAGACAATATTCAGTGCTGCCTGAAAACATCTGATTTAGAGGTTGAATGGTTTGCTTGCTTGCTTTTCCTTTCCATTTAAATAATCAGGGATGAAAAAACAACACTGGATTATTCATCTTCTACTCAAGATGTGTAATGTTGCATTAATACCACAAGTAATGTTTTCAGAATGTATTTACTTGTTTTTTTAATAAAAAGTTTCTGTATTAATGCATTATTTTCATTGTTTCATTCTAGCATTCTTTTACTCCTGCATTATTTTATATAAAATGAAAAAAAAAGCCTCCACATGTGGTTGCGCGTGTTTTGCAGTTTGAGCGTGTTTTAAAGATCTCAGTTGAAGCCTCAGGGCTGCGGTTCAGAATGCAGAGAGCAGACGTGAGTGTGAGTGCCAGTCGATATGAAAGCATTTGCTATGATGCCTTTTTACTTGTCACCCTCAAGGCCAGTTTTATGAAAGGGCAGCGAGACATGTAATCATTCAGCAGAATAAAATATTAAGCCCACGCCTTTCTATGTGTCTGACAAATTGACATCTTATCTGTCAAAGGCTTGTGTTGTGTGTGTGTATAGAAGAATGAAACGCTGAAAATACACAATAGACTTGCAGTTCACAAAATAAGTGTATGAAACTGAATCTCTGGGTTTCAACTCATGGAACTGCATGTCATCGCAAATTATATCTGTCGTTACTGATTCACGCATAAATGATGTCAAATGAGTCAAATGGATGAATTTGTGTACACTTTAAAAGGGAAAGTTCACCCAAAAAGCTAACCCAGGCCAAAAGTACTGACTTTGTTCCTGTAATTTTAAAAACACAAATTTTACGCTATAAAGGGACTAAGCCGAAAAGAAAATTAATTAATGAATGAATTTTACGCTAACGTTTAAGCATGTTTTTAAAAGGCCAATTTACACCACACCGATGAATGCCAACAAACAAGTCTGTAGGATCAGTGTGTTACCTCTGACACCATCTGTTGTCATTGGTTAGAGCTTATTTTTACATTCAATTGACATTTGTTGGATCATGGAATGTCTGTAGCTATGTTTCCTTTCAAAAATGCGAATTAACTTAATGTGCAAAAATCACAAGAAAGTGTCAGTTTAGTGGCTAATTCGTACTAGTTCAGTCGTACGAAATTGTATGATTTTAAAAAGGAGGCATGGCAACAAACCCCACCCCTAAACCTAACCGCCATTGGGTGATGAGCAAATCGTACTAAATTATACAAATTAGGTCAAACGAATTCATACGAATGAGCGACCAAATCAAAAATTTACAAACTGCTGTGAGATTGTGTTGGAATATTTCATAAAAGACATGCGAATAAAGCAGCGATTCCATCCAACGAGTCAAAGAGAACAAAATTGTCACTTCCTAATTAACGAGCGCCAAATATCAACAGTAAAAATGGAATTTGCTGCAGTAGGAGAACCTGCGTGAATCTTTTACTTATTTAATAAATACACGCACATTTTTATCAACACATGATCTCGCATAAAATCACGTAACTTTTTTCTTAATGCGCATACTGCAATTTGTTTGGTGTTTCCATCATAGTTTATGCGCATCTTTCCCCATATAAAAAGATTATCCTACTCAGTTATGCGCATACATTTTTTAATGCGCATTTTCAGAATTTATGCACATCTTGGCGTTTCCATCAAGTGTGCCACACGCCTGCTTTTGAGTGATATTCCCGGCCGTTAGATCGCCCCCTGGGGGCTGGCTGCAGTACAAGTCATAGAGCCCACCTCCTCCATGTTAATGAACGAGACTTGAGCTGAAATAAAAAAATTTTTTTACACTTGCAGTATAATTTCCCGAAAGATGGTTTTGGTCAATTAAGGCATTGGTTATGCTGATATAGGTGCAGATCTTCATTTTTGTAAAGAGTATGTTTTTAGCCAGTAATATAATGCTATAAAAACTGGGCGTGTCATCGTTGTTGACAGTTGTGATTGGCAGTTTCTCTACACAGACCGTTGGAGCTTCGGGGGGTGATTGAAGTTTTATTATTCAATTTCTGTGTTATTTTACAATGATAAAGTGAAGTTTCAAAAACTAATTTCGAGAGGAGCATGTGATATGATTGAGCATGACTGGCTGCTCATCTGTGTTCAGTAATTATCCAATGAGAGTGTTCCAAGCTTACTATAAATGGATCATTTTCTCCCTACTGCTCTATCTTCATTTTGGATGAATCCCCCATTCCACCCCATCTCCTCCTTTTCTAAGGGGGAGCTCTCGAGACCTACATGATCTTGCATCCCCTTATATGCTTATATATATATATATATATATATATATATATATATATATATATATATATATATATATATATATATATATATATATATATATATATACATATATATATATATATATATATATATATATATATATATATATATATATATATATATATATATATACATACATATATACATATATACATATATACAATTATATATATACATATATACATTTATTTTCATCACCAATTATCATAGTAGAACAGTTTCTCAAGTGGTTTGTGATGCATTTTGAAAACAGGAGATGAGCCCCTGGTCTAATGCGCCACCTGGCTTGAGAAACCCGTTCTTTTAGACTTACTTTTAGTCATTATTTGGGTAGGACACATATTCTAAATGCCTACGGCAGAATTCAAATGAGCCATTTTAATCTAGATTAATTCCAAGATTACAGTGAGATTAAGATAGATTAAAAAAATTAATCTATGCCCACCACTAATATATATATATATATATATGTATATATGTATATATGTATATATGTATATATGTATATATATATATGTATATATATATATATGTGTATATATATATATATATATATATATATATATATATATATATATATATATATATATATTAATATATTAATATATATTTTAAGTATAATGCTGGTCACATTCATTGGCTATTCTATATCGAAAAGAAAGTATAAATTATTAATTACTATTTTTTAATTTTACCTTTTAGAAATTACAAAATAACAAAAATGTTCTTTGTAAACCCCATTTTTGTTTTCATTCCTGTAGCAAAATCCCCAAAATGCCTTTTATGAATATTTTCCAAAACATTTTATTTATTTAAGAGATAAAATTCATATTTTTCTTTCTTGCATAATTATCAATGTTATTAATATTAATATAATCTATGAGGAAAAATAAAACCATTTTCTTGATGATATTTCAAATGATGCAATGTATCATGTTGTCTTTTAATTTCCCATCATTCATCTTGCTTTGCATAGGTGACAAATCCATGCCACATATTAAACCAGCAGATGCTCCTGCAAGTTTGAGTTTGCGAATCCATCAAGGCAGTTAATGGGCCAGCTCCGTGTTTGGCCTTTTCCCCTTCACTTGCTGCTTTCCATCTGTCTTTCTTTACCCACTGATCTGGCGACGGCATTAGACCTGACTTTTGAATGTTTTCGTCTTAGTCGTCTCTTGCTTTGCGTCATGAACTCCCCCATCATCACAAAACCAAACCAAACAGAGAAAGAGAGAGAGAGAGAGAGAGAGAGAGAGAGAGAGCATGTTTTTACAGTCAACAATAGCCTAGATTTGGGCCTGCTTTTGGCTTTGTGTTGGATGGGGTTGGACAAGCTGAATGAAAACAGAGATAATGTGTTGTTGCTTGGATACTGGCTAGAATGAGATAAAAATATCTGATGTTAGCATTAGTCTGATTCCACATGAGAAAGAGCTCTGTGGAATCGATTTTTGGAATCTGTTTTAGGCTGTATTTATTACTTTGCTTTATGAAGAATCAAACTTTTATTTACAGAACATTTATGCCTGCAATAGCACACAATTTAAAAATAAAGGCTCTTTTTTGTAAGTCTGAAATTCCATGGAGGTCCTCGTTTTGGTTATTATAAGAAATGTTCTCTAAAATGGTATTTTTAGGAAACTCAATATTGCTTTATATGAAGCTTCTTTCTGCTTCCTTCTCAAAAATAAAAGGATAATTCCAATTTTTATCTTCAATTTTTTTTCTTGTAATTTCAAGGGTTTGAGTTTACATTTCAAGAAATACTTTGTGTGTACAATTGTGAACTTATGTCTCACAGCTTTTTTTTTCACATGTTTGAGTTGAAAAATGTAAATATATCCCACAATTCAAAGAAATTAAGTTTGCGAGATGTGTATTTATTTATTTCACAAATATCAAGTTTACAGCATTCAAAAAAAGTGATTTTTGCTGCTCTTTCAAACTACTTATTTAAAATGAGCCGAAACATACAATTTTTGACATTTGTTTTGGGACAACATAATTGTTTTATGTTCAATCCACTTAAATTTGTTAGCTTAAAATAGTTAATTTAATTGATTTGTGTTGGGACAACATGAATGAATTGTGTGGAACTCAAATGCTCAGTTTTGGTGAGCCTGTGCAAATTGTAGCCTCAGTTTCCTGTTCTTAGCTGACAGGAGTGGCACCTGGTGTGGTCTTCTGCTGCTGTAGCCCATCCGCCTCAAGGTTGGACGTGTTGTGCGTTCAGAGAAGCTCTTCTGCATGTGCTGCTCTTCTAACAATAAATATTTGAGTTACTTTTGCCTTTCTATCAGCTTGAACCAGTCTGGCCATTCTCTGACCTCTGGCATCAACAAGGCATTTGCGCCCACAGAACTGCCGCTCACTGATAGTTTCTCTTTTTCGGACCAAACTCTGAGATGGTTGTGCGTGAAAATCCCAGTAGATCAGCAATTTCTGAAATACTCAGACCAGCCCATCAACCACATTCAAAGTCACTTATCAGCTTTCTTCCCCATTCTGATGCTCGGTTTGAACTGCAGCAGTTCATCTTGACCATGTCTACATGCCTAAATGCATTGAGTTGCTGCCATATGATTGGCTGATTAGAAATTTGCATTAATGAGCAGTTGGACAGGTGTACCTAATAAAGTGGCCGGTGAGTGTATGTAAACCTGCAATTCTAACTTTTTCATACAGTTGTGATTTTGTATGTCTCAATTTTGAGGTACAAAGTAACTGAGAAATAAACTCAAAATTGTGTAAACGGTTGTATTTACAAGGTATGGGCTCAAACTTTTAATTGTGAGAATTAAACTAATGAATGAGGGGCAAAGGGGGGAGAGTCTTTTCCACTGAATTGGGTTAAGTCTTATTTAACCTTGTTTATTTATTTATTCTATCGTGTGGTGGAAAACAGCTTCAGTAAGCATTCAATGAAAATGAGGTCAAAACCCCTTAATTTTTAGGAGTATATTTAGAAGACGTTGAGCACACATTTTTCTACTGTTCTGCAAATGTCTTTCTGTTCCCACATATGGACACTCTTTAAATACACTGCACAAACTCAGACAGGAAGAGTTTGTCAACTGAAGACACTTTTGAGTGTAGTTGATGTGATCTCTGAGTTCTGTAAAAGCTCAGGAAAGTCAAATGCTGGCCCATTTCATTTTTCACGTTCTGCTGTTTATCGTTTGCGCAGCTGTTTTGCTGCACCGATGTGTGTAGTGGGGTGAAAAAAATGTCTAAGGTATACAAACACTGCTCTGGACGCACAAGGTTAAGGTAATGGGGGTGATCTGTACCACTTAACAGAAGTATGCCACGGAGGTCAACCGAACGTCATCTTAGTTTTAGTTGAGTCAATTATTACCTATTTTTTTATAGATATGAAGTTTTAAAATGAGGAAAAAATGTCAAGAATATTACAGTGTAAAGGGTGACCCAGCCTTGGCTTGGTCTGTTGGCATTTCTGTGTGGAGTTTGCATGTTCTTCCAGTGTCTGCGTGGGTTTCCTCCGGGTGCTCTGGTTTCACCCACAGTACAAATGCATGCGCTAATTGAATAAAGTAAATTGGCCGGAGTAAATGAGTGTGTATGGATGTTTCCCAGTACTGGGTTGCAGCTGGAAGGGCACCCGCTGTGTAAAACATATACTGAATAAGTTGGCGGTTCATTCCAATGTGGCAACCCTTGATGAATAAAAAGACTAAGCCAAAGGAAAATGAATGAATTGCAGTGTAAAGCAGAATTAATATTTAAGATTCCTAATCTGTTTTTATCATTAATAAATGTACTGTCGTGTATAGTTTGTAAACCTAAAGTATTACGTTTGCTGTTTGTTCAAACTCTTTATCTAAAATAAGCTGAAACGACACAGTTCTTGAGTTTTTTTGCGGAGGAACTTGATTGTTTTATGTTTAATTCATTTACATTTTTTTTAAATTGCTTTTTCAAATTGATTTTGGTACTGTGGACCACTCAGTCCTCCTGTCTCGCTTGGCCCATCAGGTTGGCCTATAGGGGCCTGTGTTAGATTGGTTCACATCTTATTTAACTGGTCGTAGTTCCTCAGTTATGGTTGGTAACATCACTTCTCCTTCTGCTCCATTGACTTCTGGTGTTCCACAAGGTTTAATTTTAAGCCCTGTTTTATTTACATTATACATGCTGCCGTTAGGGTCAATCCTGATAAATCATAATGTCTGCTTTTCATCTGTCTGCTGACGATGTTCAAATCTATCTCCCTGTTGCTTCAGAGTCTTCAGGTACACTAAAATCTCTGCACGGATGTTTAGTTGACATCAAACTTTGGCTGTCACAGAACTTTCTTTCTCTGAAAAGACAAAACAAAACAGAATGTATTGTGTTTTGCAACTTTAACCTGCCTAATGAGTTACCCTCAATTTATATTAGCTTTTCCCCACATTTAACCATGTATTAAAAAATTTGGGAGTGAATTTGGACAGTAGTTTAAAATTTGATAGACAGGTAAATTCCGTGATCAAGGCTTGCTTATGATTGAACACAGCTGGTAACGCATTACCTCCACATATTGCATCAGATGAACACTGACACACTATAAATTACCAGAGCTTTGTGCTCCAGTCATCTCCGTTTTGAAGAATCCCCCCTTCCACCCCTACTCCTCCCCTTCTCCAATAGGGTGGCACGGTGGCCCAGTGGGTAGCACTGTTGCCTCACAGCAAGAACGCTGCTGGTTTGGCCCTCTCCGGACCGGTTGGCGTTCTATGCAGAGTTTGCATGTCCTCCCCGTGTTCCATGTGGGTTTTCCCCGGGTTCTCCGGTTTCCTCACCGTTCAAAGACATGCACCATAGGTAAATTGACTACTTCAAATAGCATCCTAAGGCAACTATTAGTCAGATATATCTCCAGGAGTTCACTGCAGGGGAGTTCTCAAGACCCACCTGAGCTCAAACTCTCCTCTCGCCCTCCAAATGGGAGGGAGCCCCTGGCTCAAGGATGTTCTGAGCTCAGGGCTCTCTCCCGGGAAAGCATGCCAAACACGGTTTATTATCAATCATTAGCTAAGTGTGAACTCTTGAATTTCAGCTCTTATCTGGATTATTGCAATGCACTTTATGTTGGAATTAACCAAACCTTACCTCATTGGTTACAACTGGTGCAAAATGCTGCTGCTCGCATGCTGACGAATAGTCGCAAACGTGAGCACATCACACCTGTTCTTTACTCTCTTCATTGGCTCCCGGTTAAGTTCAGAATTGATTTTAAACTACACAATCAGAAAAAAAAGGTTACCACCCCTGTGACAGGTTTTGTACCTTTATTTCTGGGTGTACTTTTGTTTGTTTTTAATGCAGTTAATGGTCTTGCACCTTCATATTTATGTGAGATTTTAAAGGTTCATAAACTGAACAGGGTCCTATGATCAGCAGGTCAGTTGTTGCTGGAGGTCCCCAGATCCAGGTATCAACAATGGGGTAGGGGTGTCAAAATTATTTGTTTCTTCGGTGCACCGCGATGCAGACGCGGACAATTCTGTATCGGTTCAGTAATAATCACAACCGGTTATAGTTTACTATGGCGAGGGAGGCAAGCGCGAGTATTTACAAAGCTCCAACTAGTAAAAACGCAGAAACTGTGCACAATTTCACTGTGTGTGTGTTTGCTGGACAGTCTTTCACTGACACTTACAGTAAAAGCCCCTATTTCACTGCGATTGAGAGAATGAAAGTAAACTCTATTTCTCTCTCTCACTGTGGCTCATTTGACCGGCTGCGTGACTTTTTCTCTCCCCTCGGCTGTTACAGTGATACTTCTGGATGCAGACACGAGTGCGTGAGTTTTCTCCACCGCGTCTATCATGGATCAGCTGTGATCGCCGCTGCAGTGTTGCCAGATGTAGCTGACTGATTCCAGCCCAAAAACCATTCAAAACCCGCCAAAATGCCTATCCAAAACCGCCCAACACTGCGCCGCTGCAGTTTATCAGTGTCACTCATTGGTGAACCGCACCTGTGAAGTAAAATATAAAATTGTGTATGGAAAGCATCATCAATGCACCTTGATGCACCGAGATATCGAATTGAACCGAATCGATGGCATGATAATTGTAACCGAACCGAACCGTGAGACCAGTATAGGTTCACACCTCTACAATGGGGTGATCGTTCATTTTCAGTGGCAGGTCTAAAACTGTGGAATACCCTCCCTTTAGATCTTCGCATCATCACAGATGTGGCACTGTTTAAAGCAAAACTTAAAAAACCTATTTATTTAGACTTGCTTTTGATATTCGTTAGTACAAAATGCTGTTTTATTGACACTTGTGTTCTTACCATTTTATGTGTTTTAATGTTTAATTTAGATTTTAATACTGTAAAGCACTTTGGGCAGCCTCCTGGTTGTAAAAAGGTGCTGTATAAAAAAGTTTCATTGATTGATTGATTAAAATTTGTAAAAACTAAGAGCTAGCTAAATTCCTTCATGTTGTCCCAACACAAATCGATTGTGTGGAATCCGTTATTTTACAGTGTAGTTAATAAAAGAAAGTAATTGAAAACATGTTCAGTCGTGGACTTTGAACCCTGTGGTATGTTATTTCATATATGTGTGATGAACTGCTGTTGATTTAATTCTGATTTCTGCAAACAGTTTGCCAAAGGCTAAAAACATAACTATATTACTTCATATTCCCATTTCAGTCTGATAATGACATTTACATGAAAGAAATGATGTAACAATGCTTTAGATATTTTATACTGGCCTTTTATATAATTAGAAGACAAAAAAAACAGTTTTGAAGTCACAGTGACATGAAAATCTATTACATTTTTTCAATTTCAAATGACATCACTGTAATAAAGTTCAACAGGGCATCTATCATTCAACATGATACAGAATTTCCGCATAACATGCTATCAAATTACTATTAAACATTTGCAAAGTACAAGTCGGACAGTATACTTGTATATAAAGCTTTCCAAATGTAATGTATCACAAAATAGACTTTAATGGCCTATTTTAAATATCAATTGCTTTTGTATACAGTATAAAAGTATGTCTTGATTTATTTCAACTTTAAATGCATGACTCATAATGCATGCAACGTTTACCCACATAAATCTTAACAGTTTGTTCCACTAGCATTAATCATGTACGATAATTAGTCATGGTCCACAGAGTGCGCGAAACAGTCCATGAAACATTTTCCTCTTCTATATTTCATATTAATTATCAGTCAACAGGTCTCTCGCAGCGCACTCCAAACTGTACTTTTCTCATCAGCTGCCCTTTTACAAACAAACAAACAAACACTAAGTCATAAAGGTAACGTGCGAGTTTCTTCGTTTGTGGAGGACGGAGTTTTCACACATCACCAACACTTTTACGCACTAATACGATCCCACGATGACCGCTTCCACGTCCTTTGACGGTCTTCTGTCTGTAACCAGAAAGTTGATCATTCCTTCGGACTTAATGAGCAAGTTGCAACCTAAAAAGAAGATGCCGAAGACGACGGTGAGCGCCAGGACGCACATGACCGCGATCTGCACCGTGCGCATGATGAAGACGCTGCGCTCGTCCAGCGCCGCGGACACAAACCCGCTGTCCGTCACCACCGATGACACGTTACAGCACGACAAAAAGCTCGTGTTGGAGAAAAGAGCGCTGTCTGTGTCGTTGAAAGCCGTTGAATTCATGCTGAACTGCTGCTCTCCGGTGTCCTCTGGAAGAGAGGAGCAGGTGCGTGTAGTTTTCCAAGTTTCTCTCAGATCATGGAAGTCCCGAGAGCGAAGAATATCCTGACAGAATGAATGGTTGAACATGCAGTGGTTGGACTCACAGCTGTGGTGGAGGTGACTAGGGGCTCTAGTCTGCAGAGGACAGGGGGGTTTGACTCCTCAGAGTTCAGCCGCGGCCGCTGGGCTTTGCGTTCACGTTGCGCCCCCTTTGACGCAAACCGAAAACGATGCAGGCCGGGAACAGCGACAAGATACAAACTAATTACAAAGTTAACCATTATTTTTAAAGTACTTTAAATTAGATTTTAAAAAATATTTAAACTTCGATTGTAATGTAAAAAGGAGTATTTAAAGTGTGTATTCTGCAGAGAAACACGTTCAAATATTAATTTTAAAGGGTAAGTTCACCAATAAATGAAAATTTACTCTATTTTCTCACCCTCAAGTGCTTTCATGATAGGTTTCAATGGGACTTTTTTTATCCAGAAATTTCTGAGTGTAATTTTTTTGTACCTCTAGTGTGAAACAGATTTATGAATTGACTGTGAAGTATAAAACATTCAATACATAATTGGATTAAAGGGATAGTAAAAATTAAAATGTACTCACTATTTACTCTCCCTCAAATGGTTCCAAACCTTTCTGAGTTTCTTTATTCTGCTAAACATTAATGAAGATATTTTGAATAAAGCTAAAAAAAACATCTGACTTTCATAGTAGGAAACACAAATATTATGGAAGTCAATGGTTACAGGTTTCCAACATTTTTCAAAACATATTCTTTTGTGTTTAACAGAATAAAGAAAGAGTTTTGAACTAAAGGTAAGTAAATGATGACAGAATTTTCATTTTGGTGAACTATCCCTTTAATGTCAAATGACGTGACACAAGTGAATAGTCAAGAAATAATTAAGTGTTTTTAGCAACTTTTTCAACAAATGATGCTAAATAGCACCTAAAGTGGTTCACTGGCTCGTAATCATAAAGGAATCACTTTAAATTTCTTTAAAGGTACCTTTTAGACCCATATAACACTCAAAGCTGCTTTTTAAAAATAATTAAAATGAGTTAAAACAAAACAGTTCTTAAGTTGTTTTTGGGACAACCTGATTGTATTATGTTGAATCCACTTAAAATTGTAAAAACAATTAAGTTAATTTCATCGATTTGTGTGGGGACAACATAAAGGAATTGTGTGGAACCCAGCATTTTTTACAGTAAAGGTTTTAGATCTGTTTTGAATCCCTGTTATGCTTTCATGAGTTCAAAATGTTTTGTGTGGCCCTGGAATATTGTCCTATAGGAAATAAACTGTTTTATAATCCTTTTCCCAGCTAATCTATAGAGACTATGAGATAGTAAGATAACCTTTAAAAAACTATACAGAGGCTTAACTGCTTCTTTGTGTGCAAGGCAGTGGTGCTATACAAATAGCACATTGACTACCCCAAAATAACTGCTAAAGAACTATACTGGGAATAACAGGTTATTTATATGGTATTTGTGCTATCTTAAAGTATTAAAATATTTGAGATGAAATCAGAGAGTACTTTCATCCTTCAAAGACAGTACTGGTCAGATGTTAAAAGTCAAAAGAAACCAATAACACTGTCCAAACATTTAATGTGACTTCAGGGGTTCAAATATAATCATACAAAGCATCAATGTCTTCCACGTCTTCCAAGTCAGAATTATTAGCCCCCCTAAATTATTATCCCCCCTGTTTATTTTTTTCCCCAATTTTTGTTAAACGGAGAGATGATGTTCTCAGCACCTTTCTAAACATAATAGTTTTAATAACTCATCTCTAATAACTGATTTCTTTTATCTTTGCCATGATGACAGTGAATAATATTTTACTAGATATTTTCAAGACACTTCTATACAGCCTAAAGTGACATCTAAAGGCTTAACTAGGTTAATTAGGTTAACTAGGCAGGTTAGGGTAATTAGGCAGGTTATTGTATAATGATGGTTTGTTCTGTTGACTATCGAAAAAATATAGCTTAAAGGGACTAATAATTTTGACCTTAAAATGGGTTTTAAAAAATTAAAAACTGCTTTTATTCTTGCCAAAATAAAATAAATAAGACTTTCTCCAGAAGAAAAAATATTATCAGACATACTGTGAAAATTTCCTTGCTCTGTTGAACATCATTTGTGAAATATTTAAAAAAGAAACAAATATTCAAAGGGGGCTAATAATTCTGACTTCAACAGTATATTTATTACTGAAATTAAGACCCTTGTGTGTTGCACTGCTGACTTTAATAGCAATATATCGTACTGCCAAGTCATATTTACAGTTTCATATGATTACAGTTGAGCCACTGAAGTCACATGGAATGTTTGGACAATGTTTTTGGTTCCTTTTGTGGACCATTGCTGTCAACAGAGGATAAAAGAGCTCTCAGATTTCATCTAAAATATCTTAATTTGCTTTCTGAAGATGAACGGAGGTCCCAGAGGATTGGAATGACATGAGGGTGAGTAATTAATAACAGAATTTTTATTTTTTGGATTAATTGCAGTTATTTAATATAAGTGTAGGGCGTCACAGTGGCGCAGTGGGTAGCACAATCACCTCACAGTAAAAAGGTCACTGGTTCGAGCTTCGGCTGGGCCAGTTGGCATTTCTGTGTGGAGTTTGCATGTTCTCCCTGTGTTCGTGTGGGTTTCCTCCGGGTGCTCCAAAGACATGTGGCATAGGTGAATTGGGTAAGCTAAATTGTCCGTATAGTGTGTGTGTGTGAATGAGTGTGTGTGGATGTTTCCCAGTGGTGGGTTGCGGCTGGAAGGGCATCCGCTGCGTAAAACATATGCTGGATAACTTGGCAGTTCATTGTGTTGTGGCAACCCCTGATTAATAAAGGGATTAAGCCGAAAAGAAAATGAATTAATAAATAATATAAGTGTGGTTGCTGCAATTCCTTATATAGCCACAAGGGGAGACAAACCAAAATACAGAGGCACCGTTCACTTTCAGATTTGCAAAAGTAAGAGACTGCATTTCTAAATTGTGTTTGTAGGGTCTCTCTACTAATAACTACAGTTTGAAAACTTTACCATAAATGCCAACAACTTGTTGAATTAAAAAGCATGGCAAAGCCCCATTTAAAAATGTGATATATGGCAATATATGCAAATGACATATTTATAACTGCATTTTTAATCAGCATTACAAATAGTCAAATATGCATTGAAACACATTAACTGTAATTTAATATAGAGAAAATGTTTTATATTGGGCCATATATTAGACTTCTGTATGGGCCCCAAAAATACTTCAAAATGTATTTCTTAGACAATTAATAACCAGCCAAATTTCATAATTATGACTGCCCTAGGTGTAATTAGTACACTATTAGTATAGTACTGTAGTATTTTATTCACCATTTTTAACTATTCAAAAGAACTAACACTTATATATACTCTTTAGACCCCACCTATTGACTTGTGTCCTCTGTAATAGACCTTATGTTTTCATGAATTTTCTTTGAATTTTTTGAGCTACTCTGTCAAGTCCTATTGTACTGTGCAGAGGACATCCTTGGCTTTCTAGTGATTTGTCATTTGATTGGCTGGCATGCTAGGAACCACTTCTTACGCTGCATACAAACAAGCACATTTTATGGGAAGGGTGGAGGCATGTAAAATTGAGCTTTTTAATTTTTTTTTACTATTATTACATATATATTTGTTTATTAAAATGTCAGGAACAATACATTTAGCTTTCAAAGCTGTTGTTTGTGATTCAAAATATCATCCTTTTTTAAATGTGAACTACAGTGGACACCAGGACCATCTTAATGTAATTAGTGACTGCATGTTGCAGGATGCAGAGAGGATTCTTTATTAGATAGTTGAGGGAGACTCTGACTTAGAGTCTGACAATCAGACAATTAGAGAATGACAATCAGTTTAAATCGTTTTTATGTTGAGTTTGTTTTGGATTAATATAATATTTTTTTCTTTTTTTGGCTCTCTTTCAGACTAAACTGTTCCAGGAATTTCAATACAAAAGGAAAAAATAGCTTTTGTTTAGTTTTTTTTTTACATTAATCTTGGATTAATATCCCTTTACAGCCATATCCTGTACAGTTTTGTTGTCTGAATTTGGCTGTCGTTTTGAACTAAAATGCTCCTGTGGTCCACTACAGTGGACATGCTGTAAAATGAAAAATAAAAACAAATGTAAAAACTCTAAATTGTAGAATTTTTGTTTAACCCAAAGGATGTAGGAAATCACAAAAAAAAGACTTTTTTTCTTTGGGTCTCAGGATATATATTTGTGTATTGCATTTTAGCAATGCTTTTGGTTAATTCTTCACTGTATGGTTAAATTTGTTAACATTATATAAGATATATACAAGAGTTATGGTTAGGTTATAGGTTTTGAGAAAGTCCTTATTATTACCCAGTTTACAAGCAAAATAGGACTATAAAATAAAGTGCTTGCAAACTTTGTTAATTGTTAGTTCATCATAATGTACAACCCCAAATCAGAAAAAGTGGGAACACTATTGAAAACGCAAAGTAGTGATTTCTACATTTACTTTGACTTGTATTTCATTGCAGACAATTCATTCATTCATTTATTCATTTATTGTCCTTCGGCTTAGTCCCTTTATTCATCAGGGGTCGCCACAGCGGAATAAATCGCCAACTTATCCAGCATATGTTTTACGCAGCGTATGCTACAACCCAGCACTGGGAAACACCCACACACTCACATTCACAAACATACACTAAGGGCAATTTAGCTTATGTCTTTGGACTGTGGGGGAAACCGGAGCACCCGGAGGAAACCCACATGAACATGGGGAGAACATGCAAACAACACAGAAATGTCAACTGACCCAGCCGGGGCTAGAACCTGTGACCTTCTTGATGTGAGGCAAAAGTGCTAACCACTGAGCCACCATGCCACCCACAGACAATACAACAAACATCATTTAATTTGTTCCTCATTATTTTTATTATTTTTTTTTTAAGTTGGAACAGTAAAGCATTTACCATTTTGTAATGTTGCCATTCCTTTTCACGATGCATAAAAGACATAGAGACTGAAGACACAAAGTGATGAAGTGTTTCCGGTGTAATTTTGTTCCATTCTTCCTGCAAACAAGTCTTAAGGTGGGCAACAGTACGGGATCTTCGTTGTCACATTTTGCACTTCAAAATGCACCACACATTCTCTATTGGAGACAGGTCGGTTCTGCAGGCAGGCCAGTCAAGTACCTGTATCCTTTTCCTCTGCAGCCAGGACTTTGTAATGTGTGCAGAATGTTGTTTTGCATTGTCTTGTTGAAATATACATAGGCATTCCTGGAAAAGAAGGCAGCATATTGTGCTCCAAAATCTCTTTGTACATTTCAGCATGAATGATGCCATCACAGCAGTGCAAGTTGCCTTTGGCACATACTATGACAGACCCTGGCTTTTGGACTTGTTGCTGGTTACAGTCTGGATGATCCATTCTTTTTTGTTCCGGAGCACACAAGGTCTATTTCTACCCAAAAAATACCTAAAATACTGATTCATCTGACCCCAGTACATGTTTCCACTGTGGGATGGTCCATCCCAGATGCCTCCAAACCCAGAGAAGGCAACAGCGCTTCTGGACACTGTTAACATAGGGCTTCCTTTTGGCACAGTACAGTTTTAACTAGCATTTGTGAATGTAACTAAGTATTGTGGTACTTGACAAAGCTTTGCCAAAGTAGTCCTGAGCCCATGTGGTGATTTCGCTTATAGATGAATGACGATTGTTGATGCAGTGCCGCCTGAGGGATCGGAGATCATAGTTGATCAGCTTAGGCTTTCGCCCTTGTCCATTACGCACTGAAGTTCCTCCAGATTCCTTGAATCTTTTAATTATGTCATGCACTGTTGAAGGTAAAATATCCAAATGTCTTTCTATCATTCTTTGAGGAATATTGTTTTTAAACATTTCAATAATTTTCTTACGTATTTGTTGGCAAATGGCGATCCTCTGCCCATCTTCACTCCTAAAGGACTAGACCTGCTTTTGCACTAAATCATAATTACAATCACATGTTGACATCACCTCTTTCAAATCACATCATTATTTAACCAATTTACCTGATTACTAGCCCTAAATTGCTCCTGTCCCAACTTTTTTGAAATGTGTTGCAAGAACTAAAATTGGAATATGTTTATTTTCAAAAATATTTATTGTTTGATGTTTGTTGTACTGTCTGCAATGAGATACAAGCCAAAGTAAATTTAGACTTGTAAATTTACAGGTCAAAGTTGTACTTAAATAATATTGTCAAGTCACATTTTTACCCTTGCTAGTAGTTTTTTAAATGACTCGTTACAAAGTAACCATTTACTGTAGACTAGCTATAACATTTAACAAGTACAAAGAGCAGTTAATGACTAGTAGTGGGATCATATATGTTGCTAGTAATAATTGGGAGTATAAGTTTTGTAATGCTGTCTCATTAATAAATTAAATACTACTATAGTCAAGCTGTATACTATAGAAAAAGATATTAATAAAGTACAGTAACAATATACAATAAAGGTCCGTGTGTTAACATTGATTTACTACAATAATTTACCAATGAATAATACTTCCAATGGATTTATTGACTTAGTAAAATGTTAATTTATGAATACATCTTTTTTATTATTATGTTAATTAGTGCACGGTGAACTAATGTGAAAAACAGTGAAAGGTTGCATTTTTATTAATTAAGCATTAACAAATATTTACAAATGTAAAAAAAAAAAAAAAAAAAAAAAAATATATATATATATATATATATATATATATATATATATATATATATATATAAATTATTTCATATTTTTAATTTTAGATAATACATTACGTTACTTAATGCATCTCTAACTGGCCAGGGAAACTTAAACCAATAAATAAATAATTTTCACTAATGGATTACATTCAGGTAATTAAAAAAGCAGTAGTAGCACAAAGTAAATGTTAATGAGGTGAATTAGGAAAACCAATTGCACATGAAATGTCTTTTTGCTCTATGGCATTAAATATGCTCATTATTTTTAATTAAAAGTGTGTTTTTGCACACAATAACCGAAGGCTAATTAGTGAACTAAACTGAGCTTGCTTTGTGTGTTTGCAGTCTGCAGTCACGCATGCAGCAGAGGGCAGAGTTGCTCCTAAAATGTGTCTAAATCAAGGTGGACCTCTGCTGTCACTGTCATGTGAGCATGTAATGTGGTGTGTTTAAATTATGACCTCCTTGTTAAGCACGCAAACTCCATTTCATATATTTTATTACAATAATCAATCCCAAAAGTTAACGCTTGCATGTAACCACCATTCCGTGAGTCACATCTGAGTTTAACTTCAAGATGGAGATCCATAATTAATGAAAGCACACAACAACAACAAAAACCCTCAGGACTGAAGAGTGCGCATGTAAACATATGGATGTAGAACAGGAGGATTGCCATGGAAATATATGGGAGCGCTAGTTCCGTTCAGCATTACAGATAATCTTTTTAATTTACTTCTGTTGACACACTCTCACAGGAGAAAAATTTACATGTCGTCCATCTATAGAGCCAGATCAGTCTCAAAAATAATACATTTACGAAAAAAAAAACTAATACATGGCAGCACAATTCACATTTACAAAATCCAATTTGTACATTCAAAACGATTTGTAAATTTACTAGTAAAATTATGAATATTCTTACCAAATAAATTGGATTTGGTAAAACTTTCTCCAAGACTATTTGTTTCTGTTAGTTTAATTAATCAGTGGAAAAATGCATTTAGTTTTTCCATTAATGGGTTCATTTTGACCTGCAACGGAGTTCATTGCTGTTTCTAAATCATGTTGCACTGTGTCTGTTAGATCAGCAGATCGCATTCACAACACTGGAGTAGAGAGGGTTATCACCTGCTCTTCACACACAAAGTAGGCCTACCTGAAACTTAAATGAGAAAAGGCTCAATAATACATTGGACAGATCCTCAACACACTGATTTCTCCCCTTTGTGATGCTGTTTCAAGGCTGATTTATACTCCTGCGTCAAGCGCACACGTATGCTACGGCGCAGCCTACGTGTGGACGCATAGCCCCTCGCCGTCGCTGACCTCTCAAAAAATGTACTGCGTATGCATAGCTCTGTGATTGTTCGACTTGGTAGCGCTGACGAGTGTGGGCGGAGGTGAGAGCCGCGCGAGCGTGATGCAGGGTGTTTACAAGTGTGAAGTCCCGTGAAGGAGCTCCGGATGGAGACTGCTGTTTTGTGTTTACCATATGATTAAAGTTGTTGCACGTCCGCCGGTTCCCGCCTCAAAATGAGCGAATTTGAGCCACTTGTACAGCGTTCAAAAAAAAAAAAACACCAGCGAAGGAACTCGACACAGAGAAACATAGACAGCTACTGCCAGCTAGCGTTTCGGAAGTGTATTGCAGAGCAACAGAAACAGGGCGCAGAAGTATAAACGCACGTCTACGTGCAAGGTTTGCGCCATAGGTCACGCCGATCACTTGACGCAGACGTATAAACCAGGCTTTACAAGTGTCCGCAGATACCGGAGGGCTGCGCGCTGTGTCTCAGTGATGCAAGTGCTTCATTCAGGCACCGGCTGCGCAGACCCGACATGCGGCACTCCATAAGATTATCCTTACAAAAAGTTTATGTTCTCACATCCTTCCGACTGAGTTTATTATTACGAGGGGAATACTTTAAGTGGTGCAAAAAAGTTTGTAAAGCCTGGCTCATTGTGGCCAGAGTAGTTGATTAAATTAATAAACGTGAAATTGACGGCCCGGCACATATGGATTGTCATTAACAGAAAATTATTTAGCCTAATATAGGCTACTCTGAAACGGAATATTTCACTGTCATTTTATTAATGTTAATATTTTTTTTTAACAGACCTGTTGGTCAGTTTGTGCGCTAAAGCATTTAAGCAGACCTTGTTTTGAACTTCACCTCGAATATTCTTGTTTATTTTGTGGATAACTGGCTAACAAAAAAATACATTAAAATAACCAACAAATTATACCAAACGAAATTAGTTTTAAAAAGTAAATTTTTCAGACAAAAAATTAATTTTCAGACATGCTTTCAGTTTCTCAATCTTACTCGTGGCAAGTTTAGGTGACGGAATGTTTATTAAGTAAAACTGGCCTCAGTTTAGTAGTCTACGTCAACCCTGCAGGAAAATATCAGGCTTTGCTAAAAGGCAGGTTATTTTACCAACGATTAGTGTCAATAGTGGTAGCCTATTACAGTTTTCAAAGAAAAATCTTATTATTAAAAAAGGAAACATAAGCTGGACCACAACAGATCATATCAATGTCATAGGAAATACTCAAATAATGGATTTCAAGGATCATTTTTTTTTGTGAGATTGTGCCGTTTGTCATATAATGTAGGCCATAGGTCTGTTATTTTTACTAAAGAAGAAATATAATTTGAGTTTATCACCAGAACTAAAGAAACTGTATTATGTATTAAAAAAAAAAAACGGCACAGTATCGGGATCGGATCTCAGAATACTCAGAATTTTGGTATCGGGATCGGATCGGTTTCAAAAAAACAGTATCGGTGCATCCCTAGGATTTGTGTATTTATGAATCGTGTTTTGAATTTACGAATTGGATTTGTGTATTTATGAATCGGGTTTTGAATTTACGGATTGGATTTGTGCATTTATGAATCGTGTTTTGAATTTACGATTTGGATTTTGGATTAATGAATCGTGTTTTAAATTTACGAATTGAATTTGCATATTTATGAATCGTGTTTTGAATTTACAAATTGGATTTGCATATTTATGAATTGTGTTTTGAATTTACGAATTGACATTGTGTATTTATGAATCGTGTTTTGAATTTATGAACTGGATTTGTGTATTTATGAAACGTGTTTTGAATTTACGAATTGGATTTGTTTATTTAAGAAATTTGTTTTGAATTTACGAATTGGATTTGTGTATTTATGAATCGTGTTTTGAATTTATGAACTGGATTTGTGTATTTATGAAACGTGTTTTGAATTTATGAATTGGATTTGTGTATTTAAGAAATTTGTTTTGAATTTACGAATTGGATTTGTGTATTTATGAATCGTGTTTTGAATTTATGAACTGGATTTGTGTATTTATGAAACGTGTTTTGAATTTACGAATTGGATTTGTGTATTTATGAATCGTGTTTTGAATTTACGAATTGGATTCGTGTATTTACGAATTGTGTTTGAACTTACCAATTAGATTTTGTAAATGAGAATTGTGTTGTGGATGTATGAATCATATTTTGTAAGTGTATTATTTTTGAGACTGACCTTCCTCCACATCCACCTGCTCCTATATAACTGCAATAGTATTCTGCTTTGAAAAATCAGCACATCTTAGTCATGTATTTGATGCTCAGGGTTAAATGTGTCTTGAACAAGCACTTAACAGCATCAAAGCTTTGGATATCGGGCATATAATAAGTCCTAAAAGCCCCTTTTGTGAAGCGTTCAGCAGTGGGAGGAAGAATCGATCATGGAGGGTGCTTGGATCCTCTCAAAACCTGGCCTTTTAATCAACAGGCCGCTAAACGGGATCTGTGCAATGCAAACAACATCCCGTAATGTGGCTCCTGGAGCGAGTCCATCATATATGGAGCTTTCCAGTTGCACTCTTATTATTATCTTATTATTATTATTATTTTTTTAACATGTCCTTTCTGTCCCGTATCACCCTCTCCATGTGTATATGAATCATCAGACCCATCCAGAAGAGAAAAAGAAAGAGAGATGTGCTCTCAGGACATAGAGCTATTCCTGTCTGGGTGTTTCTGTGCACATTGAAATGTGCTCTCTCTCTTCAAATGCGTTCACTATGCTGCTCTTCCTCAGTGGTGGAGGTAAAGAGGGAAAAAGAGAGAGAGAGAAGGATGGAGTGTGGGTGGCTATGGGTAGAACAAGCTACAGATGGAGGAGTACAGAAATTTGTCATATGGAGAGATTCAGGAGGCATCTGAAATGATCTCAAGGAAAAAAGCAAAGCAAAATGTGTGTTTTGAGCTCAGCTTAATGCTGATGTTGATCAGGTTGACGGTAAAATATGTTAAAATGTCTGTGATGCATGACTCATCTGGCAATGTCGTTTGGGTTTGCACGTTAATGTGATGAAATCTCTTCGTATTATGTGTAAAAGCTACAGAAATCCACATAATGAGAGATTCAGGAGAGCTGGGAATTGGAAAAGTGCCGCAGGGAGAAAAGCTGTCAAAGACTAATTGTGACATTATAGAAGCTGTGGTCATTTCAGATGCCTGATTTGAACTTCTGCTCAATCAGCATAACGATAATGACTTATCAAACATTAGGATTCTGCATTGAGAAGAATTCTGCTTAAAATAGCGCATACAGTGGTGGGAAAAACTGTTTGCCCCTTACTGATTTATTATTTGTTTGTATGTTTGTCACACATTAATGTTTCAGATCATCAAACAAATTTAAATAATAGTCAAAGATGACAAAAGTAAACACATTACGCAGTTCTTAAATAAAGCTTTTTATCAATAAGGAAAAACAAAATCCAAAACTACATAGCCTAGTGGGGAAAAAGTGTTTGCCATCTCTGTTATAACATAACTTAACACTGGTTTATCACACCGGGGTTCAATTTCTCTAGCCACGCACTGGCCTGATTACTGCCACACCTGTTCCCAATCAAAAAAAACACTTAAATAGGACCTGCCTGACAAAATGAAGTAGACCAAAATATCCTACCAGATCTACCAGTCTGGTTATAAAGCCATTTCTAAAGCTTTGGGACTGCAGCAAACCACAGTGAGAGCCATTATCTACAAATTGCAAAAACATGGAACAGTAGAGATGTAACCCATGACACACAAATGTATTGTACGTTTTTTTTTTCAATGGACCAGCAAGTTCAGAAGTCTAAATTCCTCCAAAGAAAGAGATGATATGACAACAGTGAAGGACTCTGAGGTAAGGTCAGAATAATAAAATATTGCATCGTAACAATTCCACAGAAATATAAAATAAAAACAAAATAAAAAAATAAAACAAGTTCTAGGTTTTTACACGCTTATATTATGACCTCAAACTTATTTGCACTCTCTAATAACACTTCTCTTAACTCACAGGGTTTTATGGCAGTATCACTGATAAGGTAAGTTAATATTATGTTATTTTTATGTTATTCTATTTGTTAAGAGCTAATATTATATTTTGGTTACTATTATAAACAATACTATAATACTAATATACTACTAATAATACTATACTAAAGGTTTGTAAGTGCTAGTTAATAATGTAATATTAAAACTGTTTTATCATTCAACATGTAATCAATTTTTCCCTTCTTAAAGCAATTTGCTTTTTTCCATAAAACTTCAAAATGGCAGAGAATGAACACTCCAATGAAAACAACCAGCCAAACAAAATTACTCCAAGAGTGAAGTGACAAATCATCCAAGAGGTCACAAAAGATCCCACAACAACATCCAAAGACATGCAGGCCTCACTTAGCTTAGTTAAGGTGAGTGTTCATGACTCCACCATAAGAAAGACTGGGCAAAAATGGTCCGCATGGCAAAGTTCATTCATTCATTTTCTTTTCGGCTTAGTCCCTTTATTAATCTGAGGTCGCCACAGCGGAATGAACCGCCAATTTATCCAGCACATGTTTTACGCTGCGGATGCCCTTCCAGCCGCAGCCCATCCCTGGGAAACATCCACACACACTCGTACACTACGGACACTTTAGCCTACCCAATTCACCTGTACCGCATGTCTTTGGACTGTTGGGGAAACTGGAGAAACCCGGAGAAAACCCATGCGAACGCAGGGAGAACACAGAAATGCCAACTGACCCAGCCGAGGCTCGAACCGGCAACCTTCTTGCTGTGAGGTGACAGCACTACTTGCTGCGCCACTGCGTCACCTCCTTGGCATAGTTATAAAAGATAAAACCCCTGCTGAGCAAAAAGAACATAAAGGCTAGTCTCAGTTTAGCCAAAAAACATCTTGATGATCCCCAATACTTTTGGGAAAATACAATTAGGTTTGAAACCTAAAAAGAACTATTGTAAAAATATGTTGGAGCATCCATAAGCACATTTTGATACAAATTAAAACACATCTACACTCATCAGTTTGCTTGTGTCATTATACAACACATATGGCGATACTCCAGTCCAGATTGCTGAGGCTGTGGATTAATAATGTTGTACATTTTTCTTAGCTTCTTCATCAGGATATTCGTTTTGTCTTGTCTGGTATGTGTTGCTTTTTATTGTTTCTTTGTATTTTGACTCTCAAAAAAAAAACTGCTGTTGACTTTGATTTTATAAATCACCAAAGACCACAGTTGTAACTAAAAAAAAATTATTTTATTGTGTTCCTGAAGCAAAAAAAATAAATAAATAAATAAAACCTACATCTTAGTTGGACTGAGAGTGAGTAAATAATCAACAAATGCACAATTTTGGGTGAACTATCCCTGTATTATCAGGTAAATCCAGCCTGACCTCTCAAGGACATGTAACTATTTTACGTTTTTCAGTTTAGTGGCTAATTTGTAAAAGTTCAGTTGTATGAAAATGTAAAATTTTTAAAAGCAGGTGTGGCACCCAACCCTACCCCTAAACCCAACCGTCATTGGGAGATAATAAAATCGTACTAAATTGTACAAATGAGAAATTGCGATTTCATCCGAATTAGCCACTAAACCAAAAAGTTACTCTCTAGAAGACTTTTTCTTATAAACCCTTCATTAAAAGGACTCAATAATATTAAAGGAAAACTGATAAACTAGCATATCATTAAATCATATATTGCTGCTATCTGGTTATTTGAAGTGCTTCTTTTATCTTCATTTCAAGAGTTCACACTTAGATATTGATAATTGAGTCCAGGGCTCCCGCCTGGTCAATGAGCATGTAAGAAGGTACGAGATCCGGTACTTCTCGAGCGCTCCCCCTGATAAAGGAAGAAATGGGGGAGATGGGGTGGGTGGGGGGATTCTTAAAAAAAACAAAAAAAAAAACAAAGATAAGGGAGTAATGCTGCGTTCACACTAGTGTTTGAGCATGCGAAATTCTGTTGTACGGCGCTGCGAAAACGTCACGCATAACGCACTGGAAACGCAAGCTTGTGCGACAAGTTTCACAGTTCGCCGCGTTGCAAAGTTTAAGCTTGGTGAACTCTGACCTGTGAAATCGCATCACTTGACTGCATGAGACCAATCGAGGATCAAAACATGACCTCTCTGGACAGAAATTTTAAATATGGATCAATCGCTCACTGTTTTATGTCTAATCATCGTAGTTGGACTGAGTAATTAATAAACAATTGCACAATTTTGGGTGAATTATAGTGAATTATAGTGTCCTGCAGATTTTTGCTCCAGATTGCCTTAATACACCAGCACGGATGTTTCTAGAAAGCCTAGAAAAAGCTTGATTAGCTAGCTTTGGTTTGTCTTACTTGGGTTGAAACTAAACTTTGCAGAACACCGGGCTTCCAGAAGCAAGTTTGGGCACTCCTGCTGTAATATCAGGTAAATCTTATGTTGATCTTCATTAGATATTAAGGTAATAAAATGGTAAGCAGCAAAGCAAAATGTAGCAAAAATAAAGTAGCAAAATGTTTATTCATTGACGATATTATTAAGTTGTATTGAAACCTTACAATTGTCTGACAATATAATTTATATTTGGGAATTAATGTGATAATTTTATATTATGCATTCTTTCTTCTCCCTATGCATCTTGTTTAATCCCGCCCCTTTTCGCAGCGCCATACAACAGAATTTCGCAAGCTCAAATTCTAGTGTAACCGCAGCTTTATGCTAGACGGGCTAGATAGTGTGAGTTTGGTATAATCTGATTGGTTTACTAATGATTACAGATGAGAGACCAGACGCGATCAATCATATTACGTGCTTCTCTCGAAATTTGTAAAATTTAATTTCTAAGTGGATTTTAATTAAAAAAATAATAATCTTAAAGTTAAAAGTTTCAAAAGTAAAATTTTTTTATTGATAAAATGATAAAAGAGAAATAGAACAAAGGTAAAAGAGGCATTTGAAAGTGATTGCAAGGAGAAAATGAAGGCATTTATAACCAGTGTTGTGCAAGTTACTTCCAAACTGTAATACATTACAGATTACTTATTACTGTGATTTAAAAGTAATCCCTTACCTTACAATATTACTGTCTCAGAATTGTAATATGTTACATTACTCTTATATTACTTTTTAGTTACTTTCACCAAAACAACTACAGAATTAGAACTTAACATTATAAAATGACTAAATGTACTGCAGAGCATTTTACATCCAGTAGAAAGCGATATGATGTAGCAGAATGACGGTGACCTATCCAGGCTACTAACAATATAGTATATATTTGGCAACGTGAAGGCTCAAGACAATGCAAGAAAGGATAAGAGCCAGAATCACAAATGATCAAAGTCTGTTGAAAGTATGGTAAAGGTAAAGTGATTATCTGGCAATATCTGTGAATAGCTTGGCTATTTTCATATTAGACACAACAGGCCTATATGTAAACTCCAATGCCATGACGAGATGCATTTTTTTCTTAATCTTGCCATTATTCTATTCACTTTAAATTCAGGTTCACAACACAAAACTGTCATGCACAAAGTGAGCATGATGAACAGCTTTCTCAATATAATGCTCGTGCACCGATTTCCTCTGTGGACAAAACTGCTTGTGAGCTCTCAAATATACGCTGCTCGCGTGCAAATTTTCTCATGCTCTCTCAAATATGCACTGCTCACGCACAAAATTTCTTGTGCGCTCACAGTACACTACTCGCTCAGTGAGATTATATGCAGACTCACAATTTGTGTCTTGTGTTCCCTCTTCCTTTCATGCTTTTTGATATAATTTATATTTGTACACTATTTATTAACAATAACCAAAATACTAAAATAGACTTACATATAAAATTTTTTATCTAATCCACTATAACCTTTTTTGTTGTTTGTTATATGATGAAATATTTCCAATTTCAAACACTTAAGACACAGAAAAAAGAAGTTGAATGCAAAGAATACATTTTTAAAAAACGTTTATTAAACATCCAAAAGGTGCACCATACTAATCAAATAAAACAACATTTAAACAAAAATATAACGAATGCAAGCAGAAATGTAACCGATAAAAATAGGGGAAAAGTTGATGAGGTATTATAGCCTACTGAGTTGATGAGGTATTACAGCCTACTGAACTCACTCCTCAAATAAATCTCACTATCAATCCCATTTTATCATGGCAACTAAAATAAATTGAACACGTCTCTGTTGTCTTCCACATTGCTGATGAGATTGTGGAGGACATTTTCCCCGTCATGTACAGTTTTGAGCAGTTCTACAGTAAAGTACTTCAATTAATCAGTTGTGCTAATACTAGTTGCTATGGTAACACAAGCGTAATATAAACAAATTACCCAGTGCTGTAGTTTTTTTTTTTTACAATATAGGGTATACTATACTACAATTCACCACACTTTACTGTAGTAAAACTACACTTTGTATTTCATTTTATCAGTTGACTATTCTTAATACTACAGTATGCTGAAGCATTCATTAACAAATTGTAAATAATACTAGCCTAAAACATAGGCAGTATATCTAACACTCAAAAACACAAGTATTTATTACAGAATTTATCATAACCTTTTAGTGTTTCGTGTATTGCTAATAAATACCGTAGCAATAGATAAACCATATCAACATTCTTGGGATAACCAATTGAACAGGAGGATCTCTGGAGAGCAAAAGCACGAAAAGAAGAGGAAACATGAGGCACAAAATGTGAGTCTGCATCATCTGACGGAGCCAGAGCAGATCATTTGCACGTGAGCAGCCGTGTTTTGAGTGCATGCGACTGCGAAAAAAAAAATTGCGGTCGAGTTGTTCACGAACAGAGAATTACATGAATGCGCTCTTGTAAAACTGCGCTTACGACTGTTGTCAGTGAAATAACGCCATATGCACATACGTCCATCTCGCGAATGTACTGTCTTCTGCTCATCTATTTTGCCGCTTTTCCGCTGCACGTCAGGGCTTGACCTTACTGTGAACCGGGCTGAGCCAATAGCCTCGGACCTCGAGCTCAGAGGCTGAAATCATTCCGCGTTCAAAGTAAAAAAGTTCCAATAGCCAGAGGGATATTGATGACAACACGCGCATATATTCACTAACCACGAACAGAAAATAGAACTTACTTGCGGTATTTTTTATTTGGTAATGTCTTGCGGGCGAAAAGTTTGTTGTAACGCACGCGTTACTGAACATGTACCGAGTAAAATATTACTGAAAATGTATAAGTAATGCCTTACACTACTGCGTTACTGGAAAATGTAATACATTACTGTAATACATTACTTTTGTAACGCATTACTCCCAACACTGTTTATAACATTAATCATGTTATTGATGTTGATCAGATAGAAAACAACATCTTTTATCCTCAACAGTTGCAGGGCCCAAAAAACAAAATGCCTGTATTTATTTACATCAAAGTTTTTTTTTTTTTTTTTTTTTTTTTTAATGATTGAGTAGGTAGAAGTTAAAACCTGTTAAACATACCTACCATCCATGAGTCATCTGGCATTAACATTCATATTTGTGCATTGATGTAATGTAATCTTATTATATTATTTTATGCATAAAAAATGCCTTAAACAAATCAGCATCTCAAATGACTGCAAGGAGGAAAAATAAACTCACCAAACATTTAACTTACTGTGATTTTGATTAGAAGTAATTGGAAATATTTAATTATGTTCATAAAAGAGCAGTTATAGTGATGTTTATTAATTAGAAGTTATAATCTTTATAAAGAAAACTATGATGCATGAGTCATCTGGAAATAATGTTCATATTTGTGACATTAATGCAATGTATTTTATTTACAGTGCATCCGGAAAGTATTCATAGCACTTTTTCATTCATTTATTTCCTCAAAATTCTACACACAATACCCCATAATGACAATGTGAAAAAAGATTTTTTTTAAATTGTTGCCAATTTATCAAAAATAAAAAACCTGAAAAATCACCTGTACAGTATTCACAGCCTTTGCTCAATACTTCGTTGATGCACCTTTGGCAGCAAATACAGCCTCAAGTCTTTTTGAATATGATGCCACAAACTTGGCACATCTGTCTTTAGGACTTTTTGCCCATTCCTCTTTGCAGTACCTCTCAAGCTCTATCAGGTTGTATGGGAAGCGACGATGTACAGCCATTTTCAGATCTCTCCTGAGATATTCAATAGGATTATGGTCTGGGCTCTGGCTGGGCAACTCAAGGACATTCACCGAGTTGTTGTGAAGCCACTCCATTGATATTTTGGCGGCATGCTTTGGGTCATTGTCCTGCTGGAAGATGAACCGTCGCCCCAGTCTGAGGTCAAGAGCACTATGAAGCAGGTCTTCATTCAGGATGTCTCTGTACATTGCTGCATTCATCTTTCCCTCTATCCTGACTAGTCTTACAGTTCCTGCTGCTGAAAAACATACCCACAGCATGATGCTGCCACCACCATGCTTAACTGTAGGGATGGTATTAACCTGATGATGAGCGGTGCTTGGCATTCACTCTTGGCATTCACTCCAAAGAGTTTAATTTTAGTCTCATCAGACCAGAGATTTTAGTTTCTTATGATCTAAGAGTCCTTCTGATGCCTTTCGGAAAATTCCAGGCAGGGAGTGGCTTCCATCTGGCCACTCTACAATACAGGCCTGATTGGTGGATTGCTGCACAGATGGTTGTCCTTTTGTAAGGTTATCTTCTCTTCTCAGAAGAACGCTGGAGCTCAGACAGAGTGACCATCGGGTTATTGATCACCTCCCTGACTAAGGCCCTTCTCCCCCGATCACTGTTGGAAGTTTTAGAACAGCAGAAATTTTCTGTAACCATCTCCAGCCTTGTGCATCGAGACTATCCTGTCTCGGAGGTCTACAGTCAATTCTTTTGTCTTCATGCTTGGTTTGTGCTTTGATATGCACTGCCAACCCTGGGACCTTATATAGACAGGTGTATGCCTTTTCAAATCATGTCCAATCAACTGATTTTAGCACAGGTGAACTCCAATTAAGCTGCTGAAACATCTCAAGAATCATCAGTGGAAACAGAATGTACCTGAGCTCAATTTAGAGCTTTACAGCAAAGGCTGTGAATACTTATGAACATGTGATTTTTCAGGTTTTTATTTTTAATAAATTTGCAACAATTAAAAAAAATAAATTCACATCGTCATTATGGGGTATTGTGTGTAGAATTTTGAAGAAATAAATTAATTTAATCCATTTTGGAATAAGGCTATAACATAAAAAAATGTGGAAAAAATTAAGCGCTATGAATACTTTCCGGATGCACGGTACATTATGCATAAAAATACAGAAATTTGTCACGAAGAGCGATTCAAAAGTAATCAAAATAAAGACAAACCTTGCATCTGAAATGAGTGCAAGGAGAAAAACAACGCAACGTTTTAATGTTTTAATTGCTGCTCAGCCTTATTGCGACATTAAATAGGTAGAATATCAATATCTTGAAATCTGAAGGAATTGCAGGGAGGAAAAAAACGAAATGTCTATGTATTTCCAGGAAAGCTCAAAGTCATAATAATGTTGATCAGGTAGAAGCTATAATCTTAATACTCACGACGCATGAGTCATCAGGCAATGACATTTATATTTGCACATTAATGCAATGTAATCTTTTTATATTGTTCATAAAAGCTACAGAAATTTGTCATGAGGAGATAATAAAGCAAGACTAAAGAGGCATCTGAAATGACTGCAAGCGGAAAAACAAAACAAACTATTAAAGTGATTTAACTGAAGCTAGGCTTTATTGTAATGTTGATTAGTTAATATTAATAAAAAGAAAGACAAAAAGCTAAATATCCATCTCTTTTTATAAAGGCTCAAAGTTATGATGTTGATCAGGTTGGATTGACTAAAACAGGGGTCACCCACCGTGTTCCTGAAGAGCTGCCTTCCTGCAAATTTCAGTTGCAACCCTGACCAAACACAGCTGTCTGTAATAATCAAGTGCTGCTTCAGGTCCTAACTAATTGGTTCAGGTGTGTTTGATCAGGGTTAGAGCTGAATTCTGCTGGAAGGCAGCTCTCCAGGAACTGGGTTGGTGACCCCTGGACTAAATTATACTTGTCTTTATATAAAAATGAAATGTCTTAGGCTGATTTCACACAGCCACTATTAAAGCGAAATCGAGGCTGTGGTGGGAAGAAACCCGGAAGTATCGCCTGTGTCACACAGGAATGTTGTGTACCTGGCTGTATATCTTATCAGCGAAGAGAAAGCAACACAAATTTATCATTTCACCATCTTCCAAGTGACCAGAGGGTCCGTTCTGAATGGAAAGTGAAAATAAGACCTCATTTTCAGCTAAGTTAAGGGGAATGGCACTAGTTAGCTAACCTTTTCTTTTACCAAACACATGGTTTAGATGCCATTTATCAAACTCAAGTTAATGAACTGAATCTTTTACTATATTAGACCTGTCACGATACTGAATTTCGTTACTGAAATTTATAAAAACCACCAATTTTCCTGCGAACATTTAATTACTGTTGAACGCAACACCGCTGATTTGCCATAGTATTCACCAGTGCTCAACAGAAATGACTGTGATTGGCCGTGGAGGTCATCAGTTCATTGTACATCACCGATGTTTACCGAGTACAAACACAGACGAGCAATCGACTGATCTTCGCGGCTTTAAAATGCTCCAGTGTTTGTGTTTCTGTGTTTGCACTCGGTGAAGAGAGGTGAACTGATGACCTTCATGGCCAATCACAGTTATTCTGTTGAGCACTGGTGAATACTATGGCTAATCAGCAGTGTTTAAGAGCGCACTCAATGGGCGCTTAAATGTCAGCGGGTAATGGACGATTTTAAAACTTCAGTACCGGGACAACACTGTTAAAGACAATATGAGGGTGTTCTAAACATGACTGCGTTGTTTTATCGCTCACCAGGTTACATAATCTGAAGCAGGGAAGCCCCCACGATGTTTACCTGTTGCCATGAACTGAAGCCTAGGAGGACACTCTTAAAGAGAATGTGATTTTGTTTGAAGCCAAATATGCTTTTAATTGTTTAAATTAAACTTAACTGAATGTTTACAGTGCTGATCCTATACTTTCGGGTTTCTTCCCACCGCAGCCTCGCTTTCATGTTTTAAAATGGTGGCCGCGTAAAATAAGTATACACCGCTGGATCTCATCTAACTATAGTTGTTAAACATGATATTTAATTCATCTTGTCTATATCTAACGACGACAGGCAACGCAGTGGCGGAGTGGGTAGCACGTTCGCCTCACAGCAAGAAGGTAGCTGGTTCAAGCCTTGGCTGGGTCAGTTGGCATTTCTGTGTGGAGTTTGTATGTTCTCCCTGTGTTCGCGTGGGTTTCTTCGGTTTCCCCCACAGTCCAAAGACATGTGGTATAGGCGAATTGGGTATTTTAAATTGTCCATAGTGTATGTGTGTGAATGAGTGTATGTAGATGTTTCCCAGTGATGGGTTGCGGCTGAAAGGGCATCCGCTGCGTAAAACATATGCTGGATAAGTTGGCGGTTCAATCCACTATGGTGACCCCAGATTAATAAAGGGACTAAGCCGAAAAGAAAATGAATGATATATCAAACTAATCTTTGGTCTTTTGAATCTATTACTTGTTCTCAGGTAATGTGTTTTGGCTGAGCGCAAAGATAAGTTAATATATATTTATTTATGTAACCACGTACACTGATTCTGCACATTTGACTGATTGCTTGCCTTTATTTCTTTATTGTACATTATATTTTAAATAATGGCCATTATTGATTAATAAAACTGATATTCTGCAAAAGAGACAGGGTATGCTTCGTATTTTTTATGAAAATAAAAGGAGGCAGTTATATTATAGGCTCTTTTTTATATATATTGTTAAATATGCATACAGTGAAGATGATGGTGATATAAATATGCAGCTACACGACGCCTCAACATTTTTGGTGTCTGTTAAGTTGTTTATATCAAAATGAAAATGGGCAGTTCCTTATATCATGTTTTCATTTTATTGTTAAGATAGTGAACAATGTAGCCAGGGTAAAGCGAATGACATTATAAAGTACACTGTTCCCTTTGAAGATTTACCCGATGTGTCCTCGGGAGTTTGCTTTCCATATCAAACTGGCAAAGTCTGAAATTACAAGCAAAGGATACAAGACTGAACTTTGTGTACTTAATATTGAAGGAAAAGCCAAATCAGAGCCACACCTTCATTTTCAGGTGTCTCTGTTTTCCCCCATCCACACTGACATGGAGCAGCAGCGTTTTAAAACCAACAACACAATTCTCAAGTTTTTTGGGGGGGCAACTTGATTTATTTAGGTTCAATCCACTTAAATGTGTAAAAAAGATTAGGTTAACTCTTTATTCTTGTCCCAACACAAATCAATTAAGATAACTTAATCGTTTTTACAAATATAAGTGGATTGAACATAAAACAATCAAGTTGCCCCCCAAAAACTTGAGAAGTGTGTTGTGGAAGGCTTAACAATTAAGACCCCAATTAAAAAAAAAAAAAAAAAAAAACTTGAGAATTGTGTTGTTTTAAATAAGTTGTGTAAACAAGCAGCAAAATATATTTTCAGTGTTTTGTTTGTTTCATATTCTAATGTTTCTATCCCTCTTCTATTGGTTATTTTAATCAACAAAACGTACACATTGTGGCTTTATGTAAACTGATGTCCCTCATTCATTAATGTAAATCTAAAAATGACTTTATTATAGTTTTTTTGTAGTTCTATACACTGATTCAGAGTCACAACAGTCACTGCATTATATACAGTTCATCATCCTTATAAAACGGGAGATGTTTTAAAGAACAAAGATAAACCATACTGTTGCAGTCATTGCTCTTATTTAAACAGTTTCATCAGTCAACACATTTCTTTCTTCATTTTTATTCAGCGAAAGTCTTTAAGTGATTTGCTCAAACTGTCTCTTCTGAACCTTTGTGTTGGGTATGAATAAAACTAGACATGTGAGGGTTATTATAATGCTTATTTTTATATTATATTAAAAACTAATCATTTTTCGTTTGAAATCTCACAAATATGGAGTGTTTTGAAGAATTTTCAAATCCAGAGAAATTAGCCATTTTAACAAGTGACATGGATCTTCTCCTGTGTGGCCATGCTTAGTTCATAAATCCTCGATTACCTTTTTGTTTTTATAAAAAAAAACATTGAAACACCAAAGGTGCTTTAATATGTTGTGCACTTTATTAGACTGCACAGATCAGCACTTTAACAGAACTTTCAAATTAATGTATTATGATAAAACAGTGCTGCTTCTTCTCCACACAATCACAATAGAAGAACCAGAACACTTAATTAACACTATAACATGAATTTAAATTAAATTTGCTGTTGTCTTAGATTTTCAATTGTGCAAAGCTAAAAAAAAAAAACATTTTATATGGTAATATATTATTCTTTTGAATTTTCGTGTAGGGAAAAGTATGATTTTATGGCTGCCCCATTTTTAAAAGTTAGATATCACAATACTTGGATTTGCTTATCAGTGTTTGGACTTTTGGCAGTAAAAATTATACCACACAGAACTGAACTAAACTGAACTTTAACTCTGAAAACTGGACTGAAACTGTTTTAATTTATTAGAAATTCTATGTTAGGCTGCTTTGACCCAATCTACATTGTAAAAGCGCTATAGAAATAAAGATGAATTGAAGGGAATATTGCTAAAAGCATTGTTTTTTTCAATAGAAATATTTCCTCTCGCCATACCATATGTGAATTAATGTAATCTCTTTATATTATAAATAAAAAGTCACTTTTGGACAACTACAGAAATTTGTTCTGTAAAGAGTTTGGAGAGAGATAAGGCAGAAATGAATTGAAAAAAAATAACACAAATATATATGCTTTAATAAGCTCAAATTTATTACTGATACACACACACAGTTGAAGTCAGAATTATTAGCCCCCCTGAATTATTACAGCTCAACCCGCCGGTATTTTTTCCCTCAGTTTCTGTTTAACGAAGAGATTTTTTTCTACACATTTCTAAATATAATCGTTCTAATAACTGATTTATTTTATCTTTTCCATGATGACAGTACATTATATTTGACTGGATATTTTAAAGACACTTCTATACAGCTTAAAGTGACATTTAAAAGCTTAACTAGGTTAATTAGATTAACTAGGCAGGTTAGAGTAATTAGGCAAGTTATTAGTATGGTTTGTTCTGTAGACTATCAAAAAAATATATAGATTAAAGGGGCTAATAATTTGACCTTTAAAATGTTTTTAAAAAAATTTAAAACTGCTTTTTTTCTAGATGAAAAAAAAAAACAAAAAAGACTTTCTCCAGAAGAAAAAATAATATCAGACATACTGTGAAAATGTCCTTGCTCTGTTAAACATCATTTTGGAAACATTAAAAAAAAAGAAAGGGGGGGCTAATAATTCTGACTTCAACTGTGTGTATATATATATATATATATATATATATATATATATATGTATATGTATATATATGTATATGTATATATATGTATATGTGTATATGTATATGTATGTATATGTGTATATATGTATATGTGTATGTATATGTACATGTATATATATGTATATGTGTCTAATGTGTATATACTATATATATATATAATGTAGTCTATATATATATATATATATATATATACATAATAATATGTATATATATATATATATATATATATGTGTATATATGTATATATACTATGTATATATATATATATATATATATATATATGTATATATGTATATATATATATGTATATATATATATGTATATATGTATATATATATGTATATATGTATATATATATATATATGTATATATATATATATGTATATGTATATATAATATGTATATATGTACATATATATATATGTATATGTATGTATAATATATATAATATATATATATATATATGTATATGTATGTATGGTATGTATGTATGTATGTATTATGATATATATATATATATATATATCATATATATTATATATACTATACTATACTATATATATATATATATATATATATATTATAACATACATCAATACATACATATATACATACATCATACATATTATATATATATATAATGTGTATATAATGTGGTATATATATATGTATGTATGTATGTATGTATGTATGTATAATATAATATAAAGAGAGAGAGAGAGAGAGAGAGAGAGAGAGAGAGAGATCTATCACTCTATATAAGATAGATAGATATAATATATATATCTACTATATATAATAATATATATATATATATATATATATATATAGATATATAGATATATATCTATAGATATTCTTGAATCTGATTGACTAATAGTCATGCGATATTCAGCACATCACATCACTCCCACCGCCCCTACCCCTCTTGTGTATCACTTTGCCCACATGCATTGACAAGCAAAGGACACTCTACAATTTGACAAATATTGCAGGATAGTGCCTATTTTAGAATATTTATCATTTCAGAGCATCAAATTCAGTGAGCAGACAAAAAGAAAGTGATGGTTGACGTTCCACCACAAGATTACAGAGACCGCATTATAAGTCCTTAGGTAAAAAAAAAAACGAATTTTCTCAGCGCAACTTTCAAACTACAGCTGAACAAATTACACATAAGGTAAAGGACTAAGTCGATGTATTTTGTAGTGCTTTATTAACACCACAGAAACTGGTAGTGTTTGCTTTGCTCTGGCTTTTTCGTGGTTAATTGTGAAATCCCGATTGCAACAGAGAAATACTGGGAAATCACTATAGATTGATGGGATTTCATGCTGTTCAGCCTTATAATTTTAAGATGTGAGCAAAAATTTCCTGTTTTGTCATCACTTTAGATATTACGCTAGAGAATCATTCAAATACTAGCTCTGAAATGACATTTGTAAACTGGCAACGCTTTCTGCTGTTCTGACGTCAGCTGCAGAATGAATGGTGGAAAAAGGTAGTTCCTCGTACAAAGAGGTTTTTGAGACTCTCCATGTATGATTTTCATTTTTATATGCATGATTATGCTGTTAAACTGTTGTATAAAGGCTATATCACACTCGTAGCAAAGGGATATGGCTGTATATCGTCACTGGTGGGGCACTAAGGCACTAACCCTGTGGCCTCAAGCCAACGCACGCATCCCACCAGTGCCGATATATACCCATATTGCACTGCTACGTGTGTGATAATGCTCATATATATATACATATCAAAAAGTCAAAATTATAAGCCTTCCTTTCCCAAATGATGTTTAATGGAGCAAGGAACTTCTCACTGTATCTCCTATAATATTTTTTTCTTCTGGAGAACGTCTTTTCTGCTTTATTTTGGCTGGAATAAAAGCAGAATAAAAAAATGTAAACCATTTATGGTCAAAATTATTAAACCACTTGTCCACAGAACAAACCATTGTTATACAGTACATTGATTTGCCTGATTACCCCAGCTTGCCTAATTAACCAAATTAACCTAGTTGCACTTTAAGATGAACACTAGTATATTGAAAAATATCTAGTAAAATAGTATGTACTGTTATAATGGCAAAGATAAAAGAAATCAGTTATAGTAAGTAATACAGTAATATTTTTGTCAAACATAAAATACTTTTAGTTATATAACAATGCATTTTGCTCATCAACTAGACGAAAGCAGTCCTCTCTAAAACAAAGAAAACCAAGGAGTGTGGGATATGCTACAGATTTATTTATTGGAAGCAAAAAGGCAAGTTTGTTGGTTGCTATTTATCTGTTGGTGCATTGCTTCTTCTTCTGAGCTCTGGGGAGAAGAATGTTTAATGTCAGGGCTTTTAAAGGCTTCGCTCTGACGAACTCTGCCATCTAGTGATTATCACATGAGAGGAATAGCAGTTACTGATTGGACCTTCTCAACCTGTCATTAGCTTCCCGCTGTGCCCATGAATCTATTTAGTAAACAAATAGGCAGACGTTCCTGCGCGGAGTCAGAGAAGGCGAGAGGGCGTTTTTAGTTACAGCGCCAGTGGTGGTAAAAGTCCTCTCGCATTATTCCAACCGCCGTGTGCCATTCTCACCAGTGACATCATTAGAAGCTGTCTGGACATGTTTCATCACATTTCATTATGCTCCGCCAATCCTCCTCCAGCGATATAATTATTTCTATAGGTCATTAAGGCATTCTAGAGAAGACAGAGCGAGTGTCTTGAGGAAAACCTCAGCTGGCGTGAAGCAGTTGTGCCACGCTAACAGTCAAGGATGTGCTTTTACAGCATTTAGATGAGCGTGTGTTGTCTAGTAAACATGCCGTTGGTGCTTGCATGTCCTTGGCACAGACACCCTCAAGCCTGTTCTACACTAGCTCGATACTTCACTACAAACAGAGCATCCTAATGGTGCATTTGGTTTTGAATGCTTCCAAAAAAACACAGAGCCTGAACTCGCCGGTTCAGCAAAAGGATTAAAATAGCCACATCCTGTATTTGAGTTTGGCTGCCAAAAGAGCTACAATACGCACTGTGCATGTGTGAATGTGCAACCCACTGTATAATATGAATAGAAAACTGATGCGGGGGAGAAAACGGGAGAGATATACCTGATGACATTCTGTCACAGTCTTCCATTATGGATAGCGCTGACACTTACAGAGCAGCAGAAGTCAGTCCATTATAGACTGGCAGTCGTTTGCACGACTCCAAAATAACACACTAATTGTGTTCTTATCGTCCAGCACCCTGCCTGAAATGGGAAGAGATGGAAAATTTCAGGATACAGAGATGTTAAATAAGGTTTCAGAGGATGTTGTTTTAAAATTGTGTTGGGAAAAAAATGACAAGTACTCATCCTGGGTCATAAATAAACCCTGCGGTCATAACATTCAGCTTTAGATGCTTTATCAGATGAAGAATGTGTTTTGTTAAAGGGAGCTTGTTGCTTCTGCTCTATCCGACGCTGATGTGATGGTATATTCATCACCTTTATCTTCTTCATCCATCATTTTGACATATAAAGGCCCCAAATATATTAAAGGCTGGACGTGAATTATTTTTTGATAGATTGCATGTTGGGACAAAATATTAGATGACCTTCAGGGTGCACTGACTGTTTACAGAAATTTCTGTCAGAGATATCAGCACACGATCATCACCTTAACAAAACTAATCAAAACTAAGTCATCTTTAAAATGCAGAATTTTGCCATGTAAACACCTTTACTAGCGTTCTGACAGCTCAGCCATATCTGTTTACTTTTTGTTGTCAGAATCTGGAGTCGGTTCAATAGAGCACAGCAGCCGGGCTCCAGAATTCCTTCAGTTTTTCAATAGAGAAATTCATTTTTAACAATAGCTGATAATCCTTTATAGACAGACCTGCTGAGAGTTCTGACTAGCTATGGGCCGGTATAAGATTCTAACAGAATGATAACCTTATATAAATATATCACAGTTTCACAGTATTGTTATTACTGCTCTAAAATATATTCTTTTTAAATGTCTGGGTAAAAAACTAAAACTTTTCAGCTTTGAACACAATGGCTACATCCGAAATCACATACTTCCATACTATATAGTACACTACTAAAAACAGTGTGCAAGCTGAGTAGTATGTCTGAATTCATTGAATTTGAAAAACAATATGTGAGAAGTTGCCGGATGACCTACTACTTCCAGTGAGATTCTGAAGTGTGCATCCGATGGATGCTACACTATCCCATGGTGCACTGCAAGAGAATTCATGAATGGGAGTAAAGCGGGTATGTCATATGCTGATGATAAAATGGCATCCATAGTACGTCCGAGCTCCATTCATACTATTCATATTCATACTGTATATAGCATACTTTTTATCAGTCGAGTAATGCATTCAAATTTAAATATATATATATATATATATATATATATATATATATATATATATATATATATATATATATATATATATATATATATAATTTATATATAATTTATATATTTAAAAAAAAACATTTAAAATATTTTAAAACAGTTAACATGTCAGGCTAAATAATTCAAATGAAGACTTCTGCTATCTTCATTATTTTCAAAAACACTGATTTCTTTACAATTTAAAATGGCATCTTTGGATATCTTTTCTGCTGGTGATACTGTTGTCCTAAAAAATAAATAAATAAATTGAAAATCTTACATATACTGTATGAACGGTATAACAGAAAATTTTGGCGGTTTGAAAACCTTAACTTTTCCAAACATACATTGAAATACATTACATTGTACACATTGAAAACGGTTATCTTCCCATGCCTAGTTCTGACGTTGTTATTTGTTTGTGCTTTTGTTAAATACCCATCTGTTCCTGTTAATTTGGCATTTTTAAAACAACTGTCCTTGAAGCAGCATTTGTGCAGGAATACTACATTACCCATGATGCTGTGCACAAATTCCACCAATCAGAAGGTTTCAGTGGGATGAGTGCTCCAATAAAGGGTGTCAGCGCTGCGCAGACCAATAATGCATATACACAGAACTAAGCCAGCTCAAGTGCTTCTAAAACATCGGCAACATAATCATCACATTTAAGTTCTGGTTTCTTTAAAAATCAATGATCTTCACTTCCTGACTGATATATAATCTAAAGTAGGTCTCAGACTGGACAAGAAGCACTGAATTAAATTCCATCGTTCAGCACAATGTCTTTAAAATATGAAAATTAATTACCACAGTATTTTCAATGTAGTTTCTGCGCTTGCTATTTAAATGTTCCTTCGTCTCATTTTACGCATGAACAATTAAATTAATGCTTAAGTCTACTCAACTGATTATTTTTTACTTATATTACATTGTGAATGTTGTAAACGGAAACTTGTGCATATGGTGTCTGATATCAAAGTACTGCGAGAATGATTCAGAAGCAAACAGAGCTGTCTGCCTTCTGAACACTCTTGCAGGTCTTTGGTGTCATAAATGGATTGATCTGTGCAGTACTTAAAGTCGAACATACCTAGATATCTTTAGCTCCACTCATTTATATTTAGCACTTGATGACATAGTCTCAAATACTTAATCTATAGGCATATTTTGGTTCTTCTATATTTTCCTGACCTTCTACCTCTGGTGAGATTCTAAAGTGCATGTTCGATGAAAATTATTATCCCATGAGGCCATGGTAGGGAATTTCTGAGTGAGAGTGATGCAGTGAAACTGACACTAATAGGTCACGTGATGATAAGTTTCATTCATACTTTTCATATACTATACAGAACATCATTTTCTATTGGTCATTAAGTACAGTAAATTAGAATTCCAATATAGTGAAAGTTTTGTCAGATTTCCTGCAATATTTCTGTTTTGAATAAGTTTGTGATTTTTGTGACTCACCTCATATTTGGTTGATTTGATTCGTGTCATATACAGCTTTAAGAAAGACCTCCCTATAAATGAAAAATACCTATAGGAAATGGATTTTGTAAATACTAATGCTTGGATGTTTCCCAGTACTGGCTTGCAGCTGCAAGGGCATCCGCTGTGTAAAACATATGCTGGATAAGTTGGCAGTTTATTCCGCTGTGGCGACCCCGATGAATAAGCCGAAAAGAAAATGAATACCATATTGTCAAATACGACTTTAAGAGACTTCCCAATAAAAAAATCCCTATAGGAAATGGATTTTATATATACTAATGCATCCAGCTGTTTCTGAGTACGGGGTTGCAGCTGGAAGGGCATCCACTATGTAAAACATATGCTGGAAAAGTTGTTGGTTCAGTCCGCTGTGTTGATCCCTGATGAATAACGGGACTAAGCCGAAAGAAAATGAATGAATAATGCATCCAGCACTGCTGGAAGAGGTCAGGTTTAAATGCACTACATTTCAAATCTCATGTAAATGCGGGTATTCTTGGTAGAGTTAATGGTAATTATATATTTTTTGTTTTGTGATATGTAAATTTGTCGATGTACAAAAGTGCTCAAGCAGCTGCTGTTGCTATGGTTACCTTTTATGCAAATACAGAAAGCGAATATTTAACGACTAACTTTTGCGAGTAATAAAAGATCTGAAAACTCAATTAACATTCCCTAAAATTGCATTTAAAATTTTGCAACTTCACTTGGGTGACAAAGGGAGAGAAGAGTGGCGAAGACTTAACTGACCCCTCCAAACCCTCGTAATGTGCATATAGTGCAATGATTTTGCAGAGATTACGTTATATGTGCAGCACCGTTCAGAGAAGCATAATACAAGCGCAGCAAAAAATGAAAGATGCACCCAACACAGGAACACGTGTTCATCCCTCCCCCAGCTTCATCTCCACCACCCTCTCAGAGAAGTTTCTCTTATTTGTCGGGGCTGGAGATGGAGTTGGAGAGCTGGAGGCGCGCAGTGCGCAGGAACCGAGAACAGTGAGAAGACGAAGAGAATCAGATAACAGCGTATGCCAGCTGCGAGGAACAGCAGAGGCGGCGAGTTAAAACTTGGACCGAATCCTTAGGGCGTCTACCAACTACCGTCTTATCAAATTGGTGCGATACACCTGGGGAAACAGGAGGACTGGATGAAGGTGGAGGAGGAGGAGGGTGCCAACGCACAAGTGCTAGACTGCGCCAAGCCAATCTGAGATTACAAATTACTCGCATCCATATTTCTCCACATTGGGCTGAGAGAGTCTGTTTTAGTTATGCGGATCTGGAGAAGACAAGGAGATCTGCGTCGCTCCATCCCAAGACAAACGCGCTGTTATTGACAAACTCCTGCAGGGTAAGCCTTATAAATAACTTTTTTTTCTGCCCAGAAATGCGGGAGACTGGTGCGGCTGAAGTGTGAAGAAAACCGAAAACATTTCTGTCAGGAACTAAGCGTACATTCGGGACAACTTTAAGCGAGAAGGATGTCCGCGTTGAGGAAAAAATTTGGGGATGATTATCAGGTGGTGACCACATCGTCCAGCGGCGGTGGGTTCAACCAAGCGGCCCCCGAGAAGAAAAGGAAACGTCAGCGCTTTGTGGACAAGAACGGCCGCTGTAACGTCCAGCACGGGAACCTGGGAGGAGAGACGAGCCGGTACCTGTCCGACCTGTTCACCACGCTCGTGGACCTCAAATGGCGCTGGAACCTTTTCATCTTCATCCTCACATACACAGTGGCGTGGCTCTTCATGGCTTCTATGTGGTGGGTCATTGCTTTTATACGCGGAGACCTGAACCAGGCCCACGACGACAAGTACACACCGTGCGTGGCCAATGTGTACAACTTTCCCTCCGCTTTTCTGTTCTTCATCGAGACCGAGGCCACTATCGGATACGGTTACCGCTACATTACCGACAAGTGTCCGGAAGGCATCATTCTCTTCCTCTTCCAGTCCATCCTAGGCTCTATAGTGGACGCTTTCCTGATCGGCTGCATGTTCATCAAGATGTCCCAGCCGAAGAAACGCGCGGAGACGCTCATGTTCAGCGAGCACGCGGCGATTTCCATGCGTGACGGCAAACTGACCCTGATGTTCCGCGTGGGGAACCTGCGCAACAGCCATATGGTCTCCGCGCAAATACGCTGCAAACTCCTCAAAGTGAGTATCCAACCAGTTAAATAAAAGTCACACAGAACTTATTATGTATTAGAATATTAAATATCACTGTTAGACTTGCAATTGATTTTTAATAATAACATGTGAGTAAAAAACAAATGCATTTAATTGATTATTTGAAAGGTTCAAGCTAAGGTTCACCGTTTAGCCTCAATATAGGCTTTACCTCGAGCCCTGATAAATGAGAAGGAACAGTAATTTGATTTGCCCACCTACCGTGGACAAAGTATCGATCCACTCCATGTGACTTTCCTTTTTGAAACACTGTAAATACATTGGACCTGGGAGTAACTACCATAGACATTGAGTAGGACAAGCACACTCCCACCAGTGATTAGAAATGGGCAAATATTCCCATATTTTCACTTGCACTGTTCTCCTTTAGTTTTTTGTCAGGATTACATAGGCTAGTCAACCTCAGCAGTCTAAACAATATTTTTGATGATAAAATAATTAATATTGGGGAAAAATCTACATAGGCTGAGTTTGCAATATAAAGGTTCGAAAATGGGGTTCACAGTGAAGCCATAAAAGATATATTTTTGGTTAACACTTCTATAAAAGTTAGTAAAATAACAGTTCTAAAAAGATGCATATTTAGTGCGAAGAACATTTTAAACTACAAAAAAAATGTAATAAAACCTTTTGTGCAAAGGAAATATATGGATGTTTAAGGGTTCCTCATAGTACCATCAAATGGCACTAAAGAACCATCTTTTTAAGTGCACATAAGCAGAGTGCATGGATTCCAGTGCAAATAATTAGTTTTAATACAAGCTGAAAGAGACCAAGGTAAAATAGTAGCAGTGAATATGTTAAACAACTGACAGTAATGCAATCTACTTGTGTCCCCCCCCCCCCCCCCCCAAATTTCACTGTTTTGGGGCTGAAAACATGCTACGATCCATGCCATATGAATGTAAGAAGACTTGAAACATTTTATATTTTCAATAATATATAAATAAGAGTGAATGTATGTTTGTTTTAAAACGGCAGAAATAAAAATGATCCCTTCAGTAGAATCAAACTATTTCCTTCACCACTACATTTTTATACTTGATAAAGGCACATACATGTATAAAGGCATATTTCATCCATAAAATTCTGTCATTTATTCACCCTTCCAAACCTGTTTGAGTTTATTTCTTCTGTTGAACACAAAAGAAGATAGTCTGAAGAATGCCAGTAGCTGACACTTAATGTATCAATGGGTGCCAGCAACCAGCACTCTTCAAAAAATCTTTTCCTGTTTTATCCTAAATAGTTCTCTTTTTTTTCTATATTTCCTCATAGTCCCGTCAGACTCCTGAGGGCGAGTTTTTGCCTCTGGATCAACTTGAGCTGGATGTTGGGTTCAGTACCGGAGCCGACCAGCTTTTCTTAGTGTCTCCTCTGACAATCTGCCATGTGATCGACTCCAAGAGCCCATTCTACGACCTCTCGCTCAGGTCCATGCAAACAGAGCAATTTGAGATTGTGGTTATCTTAGAGGGGATCGTGGAGACCACTGGTGAGTTTTATGAAAACACACATCAAGCAGCAAATATGCTAAAAATTGGAATTTGATTATATCAGAGAACGATATTGCTAATCTTAAGTCAAGCAAAGTTGAGATTTATTGGCATTCTGCTACATGTGAAATGTCATGCATGACCACGGTGATAAACAAAATCATAAATAGGAACACAATTTCTTGGATTAAGGAATTTGACTTTCTTTTTTCTGTTAAACACATAAGATATTTTGAAGAACGTTGGCAGCAGCCATTGACTTCCATAATATTGTTGCCCCTGCTATGGATATAAATGGCTGCGGGTTTGAAACAAGTGGACGATAAGTAAATGTTGACAGAATTTCTATTTTTTTGTGTCAAATAGCCCCAATATTTTTATATTCTATAAAGGTCTGATATACGTATTATATATTTATATATTATATATTTATTTATTTATTTTTTATTATTATTATTATTATAAATATTATAAATATTATTTGTTTATTTTTATTATTGTTTTAAGAAAATGACAATTGATCAGAATAATAAATGTCTCAAATTTGTTTTGATATAAAACAGGATTTAAAATCGTTGATTGGTATTGTGTTGTCTAAAAATTAGTATAATGTATAATAAATACAATATATAAACATAAATAATATCTACTCAATTGTAAGTTGCTTTGGACAAAAGCATCTGCTAAATAACTAAATGTAAATAAAAACGTGGTATCAGTTTTATGCCAGAAAATGCTGAAAATTACAACAGAAGAAATGTTATCAGTAGAACAATTTTCAACTATTCTCTTAAACTAAAAAATAAAAGAATTTTTTTTACTGTATATACTCAATACAAACTATTTACAAACCATACCAGTTTCTAAATGCGCATATATATATATATATATATATATATATATATATATATATATATATATATATATATATATATATATATATATATATATATATATATATATATATATGGTTTATAAACCTAAGCCTAAATCTTTTTGTCTTTTTCCATATTTTTTAAGTTGTATAGAATTTCTGTGACATTTTGTGTATTTTTACTGAAAATAACTATTTCACCCTCATTTCCTTCCATAAATCCATTGTACAATACAAAACATAGCCTCTCTTCTTTAAAAAACACCAGTGACATTATGCAAATAAACAACACAATTAAAATCCTTACGATCTTTTTTTTTTTTGGTTGTTATAATCTGGACTGATACTGGTAAAGAAATTGATGTCAGTGAAAGCATTCATGTTAAATTTTGATATTTTTTCATGATTTTATTTAATTTTATTAGTAGCAGAGATTTTTGTCCACCTTGGTCCTATTTTAACTTTTTAAACTAACACACAAGGATGTTTTATTGTTTAGTTTTATTATTTTTATTTTAGATGTAAACCACAGAGTTAAATACAGTATAAGCCCACACAGAATCTGCGCGCGCAGATTTTTAGCCCATCATTGAGTCTATTTACTTTTGTAAATGTGTGTAAATTTATATTTATTCAGCTTTTTAATTAATTTCAGTAATAATATTGACCAATATGAAATATTGGGTTGCATGGTTTACCGGTACTATGGTAGTATCAAGATACTATGGCTCCAAAATACTGGCAGTGCCACTGTAGTTTGTAAACGGTAGTATCGTCATTAATGGTTTATCTACAAGATGAAATGTTGCATGTTTATAAAATTTATAATATTCATTCATTCATTCATTTTCTTTTCGGCTTAGTCCCTTTATTAATCTGGGGTCGCCACGGCGGAATGAACCGCCAACATCCTTACACACTCATACACTACGGACAATTTAGCCTTCCCAATTCACCTGTACTGCATGTCTTTGGACTGTGGGGGAAACTGGAGCATGGGGGAAACCCACGCGAATGCAGGGAGAACATGCAAACTCCACACAGAAACGCCAACCGACCCAGCCGAGGCTCGAACCAGCGACCTTCTTGCTGTGAGGCAACAGCACTACCTACTGCGCCACTGCGTCGCCTAATTTATAATGATATAATAATAATATATAAATATAATAATATAAACATTTGATTTGAATAGTCTGTGGAGCTTTCTAATGTTGCAAAACTGTGGCCTATTGCACGTTTTCTAACGATTTTCTAAGCGCGCGCAGATTTTTAGCCCATCATTGAGTCTATTTATTTACTTGTGTAAATTTATATTTATTCAGTTTTTTTATTAATTTAAGTAGCATTATTGACTAATATAAAAGTGTTCATTTGATTTATTTACAACACAGTTTGTATAGTAATATTTTCTGACTTTTAGTAATGTATTATATAATTATATGATATATGATTTGTTTACCATATAAGTGAATCTAGATGGATTTGCATTGTAGACATTAAATAAAAGATAAAAATGTATGTTTTTTTATTATATATATTAAGTTTTTAGTTATGATACTCCCAAAATAATTCCTCATAAATCTGCAGATTTTTTACAAAATTCTCTATTTCGGCTAGAATAAAAGCAGTTTTAAATTTTTTTAAACACCATTTTAAGGTCAAAATTATTAGCCCCTTTAAGCTAAATATTTTTTTCGATAGTCTACAGAACAAACCATCATATACAATAACTTGCCTAATTACCCTATCCTGCCTAGTTAACCTAATTAACCCAGTTAAGCCTTTAAATGCTCTTACGCTGTAGAGAAGTGTCCTGAAAAATATCTAGTAAAATATTATTAACTGTCATCATGGCTAAGATAAAATAAATCAGTTATTAGAAATGAGTCATTAAAACTATTATGAAATTATGAACAGAAATTGGGGAAAAAAATAAACAGGGGGGCTAATAATTCAGGGGGGGCAGTAATTCTGACTTCAACTGTATATTTATAAATATATATATATATTCAATACACTCATCTTTTGTCAGTTTGTGTGTTTGTGTGTGTGTGTGTGTGTGTGTGTGTGTGTGTGTGTGTGTGCGCACACTAGTGGAATATTTGCGCAGTATGAAGGGCTTTGGCTTGTGCGATAACTGATGTGTGTGTGTGTCTGTGTGCATCAGTCTGCAGAAGCAAGTTTGCTGGTGCAAATCGGCTTTTTATGATATGAAAAGAATGAATGCTGGTGTCTACTGCAGCAAAGACGGAAAGAGAGAGAGTGAGACGTGTTATGTAAGAAATGATATACAAAGTTAGTCTTTCACTTTGCTCTCTGCCTCATGCTTCCGTAGTCTGGCATGCTTCGAGATTAAGCCACCTGTCAGTCAAATCACAGCTCACCTTTACTTTCTCACCCTGCGGCATGAAACAAACGAATCCATACGTGGAGAAAACATCACATGCTTACAGTAAGAAGCAGCATTTGAATTGGGGAAAATCACTGCAGCGTACACACTGTATGTACATATTCAATTAGGTGCGCACACTTCCATGCTTTGATTTAATTAACGCAATCGTGCATATATCATATATCATATATATATATATATATATACTGTCCGGTCGTATTCATTGATGGCACATTCCGCCTACATAAAGTGAAGGGATTTGTGGGTAAAAAAAGAAAAGGAAAAAAAAATTATGTACAGTTAGTCAGCACTCTGTTCTCCCCATTGTGAATCAGTTTCCATAGCAACTAAATCGGCCCCTTCTTAAGCGGCCTCCATACAGTAAAGTCTCACCGGCTGTTTGAAGTGCGCAGACCAAACTTGTGTTTATCAGCCTCACAAATCAAATACTAATTACTACTTATCAAATAATTCATTAGACATTTTTAATTATGCCCTATAATTACGGCTAGGTTGATGTCATGTGCATGTGGGAGTACAGCACAAATTTGTTATGAGTGAGTGTGTGTGGGTGTGTGTGTGTGCTGTTGTGTCCTTCATTTGTAATCTTTAGGATTATCGTTTTAGTACACGCTTCTGTTTTTCATGTTAAGGACGCTTTTCATGAGCGCACTGTAAAAAAACAAGGCTTTTCGGAGAGGTAAATAAAGCAAAAGATGATCTTGAGAGCATGTTTTGGTGGAATTGTCAGTGTTAACCCTCTACCGCATGGTGTTGCCATATGGATATTATATTATATATGCAACATGATATTTATGTTCATTTCCCTGCCACTGTTTCTTTAAGACCAACATTAATTATTCTGTTTGTTGGAAAGAGAAGACTTTAGTGTAGCCAATGATGTGCTTTGGTTAAGTCACATGACATGCTGTGTTTTTCTGTAGAGCGATTTCTGACAGACTAACATTTAATATGAGTAGTCGCTGAACGCAAATGTAAACGTCAATAAAAACGAACTCATGTCAGATCCACAACAAAAATCTGAAACATCAGCTCCAGTAAGTTATGATGACATATTCACAATTCCAATTTTTAATCAAATTAGTTCTTTTGTAAGTTGATCAAATGTATGTGCTGCCAAATGGCAACACTGTGCAATAGTGGAACGTGCAATATTGCAATGGGTTAGCTAGCTAGCAAGGTCAGCTGTGATCTTTTAAGTTGTAACAATAACAACATGAATGCTAGTAATATAATGTTGATTAGTTGTATGTTATTAATGATGCAGACTGGACATTTGATAGAGACAGTTCAGGTAAGTTAGCTCAAAGGCACATAAGACAGGCGTAGTGTAGTATAATATATAAACATTGTTAGCTAGTAGCTACATTATTCTGATGCATCTGGATATACTAGACTTGTTATTTATTTGTTATAATATTTACTGGAGCAAATATTTATATTTACTGTATGTCGTATACATGATAATACAATATTATGTTTGTTTTCAATAATATTCAGCAAAAAAAAGAATGGAACAAATGAAAGCTGTTGGAATATGAGTTTTTGTAAAGCATTTATAAGGTGTCATTTATAAGTTCTGTGTTAAAGCTTATAATACTGCAACTTCAATTAAATCATTTCAAACAACAAAATTATTAACTATAAGGAAAGTTTTAAATTGTAAATTTCTAAGTTAGATCCATTGTTGGGCATTGTTGCCATATGGCAACACATCATAAAGTACCTTAAAAAAATACATTTTTCCGAATTTTTTTACAGCACTTCAAGTTAAGCTATTTTAAGAAAAGAAAAAAAGTCAAATATATTTTTTAATAGATTTATCATAATGCGTACAGTAGAGGGTTAATTAATAATGTTTAGGCACAGCATGAATGCTCAAGCTGTCTAAAACCGGATTAATTCTGACAAGCTGTCAATCTTTTGTCATTCGATAACTAAAAACCATAGGGCTTCCGGTGAACTGTCTTTCCATTACAAAATTGTCACGTTTAAGATCTGATTTCTGTTAGAAGACTGTTAGATATACGATATGAAGTGGGTCTCAGATCAGACAAGAAGCACTGCATTCAATTCAATTTCCCCCTGCCATGTCTTTAAAATACAACAGTTTATTTTACCCCAGTATTTTCAATGGAATTTCTGCGCTAGCCTGTTGCTACTGACTGTGTTAGTGTTTACAACGATCTTTCATCTCGTTTCAAGCTTGAACAACTAAATGAATGCTTATGTCTATTTAACTGTAATGACATTACAACACCCATGCTGTAAAAGCAACCTTGTGAAATTGAAAATAGTCACAATAAGCTTTGACCAGAAGTTTATTATTGGCTTTAAAACTCTGGCTGAGCATAAAGCCCATTCACCTATAGCGCATGTCTTTGGACTGTGTGGGAAAGCGGAGCACCTGGAGGAAATCCATGCAAACATGGGCAGAACATACAAACTCCACACAGAAATGCCAACTGGCCCAGCTGGGACTCAAACCAGAGACCTTCTTGCTGTGAGGCAACGGTGCTAACCACTGAGCCACTGTGCCACTCAGTAATAATAATAATAACAACAGTAAAACTACAAATGATATATCTTTTTGTCTTTTTCCATACATTATTTTGCGACCCTCCTTTCCTTTCATAAATATTGTACACCACAACTGTCCACAACAGTGACACAATGGCAAACCAACTGTATATAGTAAAAATTTTAATTGTGCAGTTAAAGTCAGAATTTTTAGCCCCCCTGAATTATTAGCCCCCCTGTTTATTTTTTCCCCCAATTTCTATTTAATAGAGAGAAGATTTTTTCAACACATTTCTAATCATAATAGTTTTAATAACTCATTTCTAATAACTGATTTATTTTATCTTAGCCATGATGACAGTAAATAATATTTTACTAGATATTTTTCAAGACACTTCTCTACAGCTTAAAGTGACATTTAAAGGCTTAACTAGGTTAATTAGGTTAACTAAGCAGGTTAGGGTAATTAGGCAAGTTGTTGTATATGATGGTTTGTTCTGTAGACTATTGAAAAAAAAATTTGCTTAAAGGGGCTAATAATTTTGACCTTAAAATTGTTCGTAAAAAATTTAAAACTGCTTTTATTCTAGCCGAAATAAATCAAATAAGACTTTCTCTAGAAGAAAAAAAAATATTATCAGACATACTGTGAAAATTTCCTTGCTCTGTTAAACATCATTTGGGAAAAAAAATAAAAAATAAAAAATTCAAAGGGGGGCTAATAATTCTGACTTCAACTGTAGGTCAGCTGTCTTTACTTTACATCTTTGGCCAAACACATGCACTTGCATTATTAGTGCTCTGTAATCATTAGCTAAATCAATTTTACATGGATATAACATTTAACTTAAACTACATAGATTGTTGCATGTTTAATGATTTGCTGTAATAAATGTGAGTGTGCATTGTTTTTCTTATTATTTATTACGTATACGTAGACATTACATGAAACATTAGGTCCAGAAAATGTACTTGAAAGTCCTGGACAAGTCCTGGAATTTGAGTAATAAAAGTGTGTATGAACCCTGTTATATGCATATTACCATGTTGTAGGCAAACTGAAAACACTGTTATCATGAGCTGTGCATTGCATATTTAAAATAAAATCAGATTGCATGTTGTTGTTGTTGTTATTATTATTATTATTATTATTATTATTATTATTATTATTATAGTGCAGTCTTTGTGATTTGATAATAATGCTGAACTATCTCAAAAAATGCTATTAAAAGTTGTTCAAAACAAGAACATAAACAACATCCTAAAATTAACATTAGCTAAGACTAAATGAGAGTCTCCTATGCAAAAAAACTAGCGAGAAACAGCATTTCATATAAGCGAGACCAATTTTTCCTCTCATTTAGTGCTTAGCAAGTGTTCATTTTAAGATGTAGTTTATGTTCTTGGTTTGAACGGATTTTAATTGTATTTTTTGAGTGTAAAATGTACTAGCATTTCTCTAGGCACTGTGGCTCAATGGTTAGAACTGTCCCCTCACAACAAGATCACTGGTTCGAGTCCTGGCTGGGCCAGTTGGAATTTCTGTGTGGAGTTCGCATGTTCTTCCCATGTTCGCGTGGGTTTCCTCCAGGTGCTCCGGTTTCCCCCACAGTCCAAAGATATGCACTATAAGTGAATTGAATAGACTAAATTAGCCATAGTGTATGAGTGTATGTGAGGGTGTATGGGTGTTTTCCAGTACTGGGTCGCGGCTGGAAGGGTATCCGCTATATAAAATATATGCTGGAATAGTTCATTCTCCTGTTTTAATGAATTTTAAAAAATTACTAAGAAGGGGACAACATAAAACTACACTAACATATATTAAATTGGGGTCAACCATAGATTTTAACAAAATTTTAAACGTGTCACGTTTATCAAGTTGTGTTAATATATAATCCAATATAAAATCCAATCTGCTGACCAAAACAATGGTGTAATGGCTTTAATGGTGTCTCTTACTGAATTGTTCTCTCTAAATTTAGGCCAGTAATAGACTTTTAAATGGCAGATACCCGTTGTGAAAATACCCCACTGTCAGGAAAAAATGTACAAAAATTGGACCTTTAGAACAGCTTGTCACTGACACAGTGCCCATACAAAGACAACTTAGAACCTTATCTTCCCCTGAAAGGTGCATATTTCTGACTTGAGGTAGTATTGTGTGCCATTAGGCTACTAATAATAACCTTTTCGTAATATTCCTTTAAAGAACAAGCTGTTATAACCCTGAAGCTATATTTTTAGTACTTTAGCATTGTTATTAGAGCATGTTGACACTAAAGGCGTGTTCAGCCATCTGTATATTTGTTCCTGGACAATAACAGTGAAACAGCTTTTTTTTGTAGGCTGGCTGTGCTCCTGTGCAAAAGTTGACTTATATTGAACCCATCCTGATAAATATTCTCTGGAGTAACAAGTGTGACAACTAATCCCAGCCCGTTCTCTGTGAGTCTCAACAAAGTGGCGCGAGGAAGATTTAGACATTAATGCATTAACTTCCTCCAAGCCGAGAAGCATCGACTTCAAGGCCAAGCAGTCTCAGAGGAGCAGCCCAGAGCCATTCATTGCCCTCAGAGATAAACATGACAGCTGTGTCTGCGTTCGCATCTGTCACTTTATTTACAGCTTCCCACGTTACACTGCAGAAATGAGCCTTTAAAAATAGCTGAAATATTCCTGATACCAAGCAAAAAACTTTTGGGGTGTTTAGAAAAAACTTAAATAACTGTTAGGCATATAATAGTATGAGATTTTGTTGTTGCGATAATATCCTGAAGTGGCTCAACAAACAGGTGGCACGGTGGCTCAGTGGTTATCACTGTCGCCTCACAGCAAGAAGGTCGCTGATTCGAGTCCCGGCTGGGTCAGTTGGCATTTCTGTGTGGAGTTTGCATGTTCTCCCAGTGTTGGCATGTGGGTTTCCTCTGGGTGGTTTGGTTTCCCCCACAGTCCAAAGACATGTGGTATATTGGTGAATTGGATGAACTAAATTAAGCTCCTAACGTAAGTTCGAGACGAGCCTGATCAGTCAGATGGGTCAGTCTATTATCACATATGTATACAAGTAGCGGTCCTTGCACTGTTTCAGTTGGCTTTTGCTCTGGCATCCCACCACCTCCCCATCTCCTCGTGGGGAAAAAGAGGGGAAGGGGTTAGAGACTCATACTTGGAGCTCAAGTTAAGCCTCTTTCAAGCTTCAGGACAGCAACGGCAAAATCATTTACTATGTTGACGCAATTGATTGAGCAGGTGAACTCGTGAAATTGGCCATAATATGTGTGTGTGTGCGTGCGTGCGTGCGTGCGTGCGTGCGTGCGTGCGTGTGTGTGTGTGAATGATAGTATGTATGGATGTTTCCCAGTACTGCGTTGCAGCTGGAAGGGCATCTGTTGTATAAAACATATGCTGGAACATTTGGTGGTTCATTCCACTGTGAAGATGACTAAAGACTAAGCTTAATTCAAGAGTGCCATTTTAATGGAGATTAGGGGATCAAGGGAAACTTGGGGTAATTTTTTTTTTACATTTTCCTTCATAACTCACAGATAAATACACTTGACATCTAGTATAATATTATATTAAATGTGATAAGTACAAGTGTTTCAGTTGGCAGTGGTTAAAGTATTATTTACCCATAGTATCTCAAGTAAAATCCAACAATTTACTGCTGTAGTACCTAATGTTGTAGAATCTGCAGGGTTTCACACAATTCATTCATGTTGTCTCAACAAAAATCGATTAAGTTAACATAACAAATTTAAGTGGATTGAACATAAAACAGTAAGTCTCAAAAATACTTAAACATTGTGTTGTTTCAATACATTTTAAATAAGTAGTTTGAACTAATCCAAATCTCCAAATCAACGTCTATGCTAGATCCTATACCGACCAAATTATTAAAACAATTGTTTTCAGAAGTTTCTGAACCTGTTCTTAACGTTTTGAATTCATCCCTACTTATAGGATATGTTCCTAAAAATGTTCAAATTTAGCCTTATTAAAAAACCACAGCTTGATCCCAAAGAACTAGTAAATTATAGACCCATTTTAAACCTGCCTTTTCTATCTAAGATAATAGAAAAGGTTGTATCTGCTTAACTATTTTCTCAGAATCATTCTACTTAAATCTGTACAGAAATAGCAAAAACGTCTACAGATTCTGTCTGGCCCCGATGAGTTATGAACCGTCTTCATCCAAACTTTAACAAAATGGTACAAAACAGACCTTTTAGATCATTTGAACATAGAGAAATTCATTTAATTTTTTATTCACTCTAGTTTATTTCTTTGGATGAATTGAGTGTGTTACAGATGCCTCTGATTTCCCTTGTTTCTGAAGTATTTAGCCGTTATTACAAAAAAAAAAAAATCAAATGTTCTCTTAAATGTCAATGATTGGAAAAAAGTTATGTTGACTTTTTAAACTAAAATATCACTTGAAGGTTATTTAAATACCAAATATTCAAAGCAAATTCCTTGATGTTTTAATATCTTACATTAAAAAAATCTTCTCAACTAGATGTATCTTGTTTCGAAGTCTATTAGGTTTTTTAATGAAAAACTAGAGTTTTCTTTTCTCTTTTTGTACCGTGTGGAGAGCTTCCACTCACTCTTATGCAAATTAAAGTGTTCTTTCTCAGATTTTCAATTTCAAACTTCATGGCGTTTTGTCAAACTGGCTTTCCAACAAACTATGCAAAAAAACTGTAATGAGATTCTTGATTGTTTTGACTTGTTTTGACAAAAGAGCGTGTCTCAGATTTGCCTGTCTCAAAGGTGTCAAACCATTTTGATTAAACACAATCTGTACACTTCTCTGGAAGCTTCGGTGTGACATAACAATTTGAGCATTTAATCACTCTATAATCAGATAAAACATCTCAAATGTGTGCCTGCTCATGTGTATTATTTATTGAATGGATGTGGCGTCTGTGGCAGATTTTGTTTGACATTTTGTCAGATCCCTGATAAGGCAGATATTTTCAGGTATTTGTCCATGTTATTTGTACATGAAGGTTTAACCAGCCTGGATGACCGGACCAGGATTGTACACTACCTGACAATCTTGTTGCGTATCCAAGTTTTAGGAACAACAAATAATAACTTGACTTCTAGTTGATAAGCCAGAAGCCAGAAGTGGCTTAAATAAAAGGCAAAGGCGTCTAGATTAAGCTTATTTTAGCTAAATAAAATATGATCATGCTTTGATTTTTAATTATTTAATTAGGACATTAAGGTATCACTTTGCTTAGACAAAAGTCTTGTCACTTAGTAGAAATGATGAACAGTATAGAATATAAAGTCATGGTGCAGTCATAATGTCAGTTAATATTGTGTATGACTCCCATGAACTTGGAGGACTGCATCCAAACATCTCTGCAATGACTCAAATAGCTTATTAATAAAGTCATCTGGAATGGCAAAGAAAGCGTTCTTGCAGGACTCCCAGAGTTCATCAATTCAGTGTTCCTCCTTCATCTTACCCCAGACATGCTCAATAATGTTCATGTCTGGTGATTGGGCTGGCCAATCCTGGAGCACCTTGACCTTATTTGCTTTTAGGAACTTTGATGTGGAGGCTGAAGTATGAGAAGGAGCGCTGTCCTGCTGAAGAATTTGCCCTCTCCTGTGGTTTGTATTGTAATGGGCAGCACAAATGTCTTGATACCTCAGATCCGCTCTGCAGATGTCTAGCATGCCCCCATATTAAATGTAACCCCAAACCATTATTTTTCCTTCACCAAACTTGACTGATTTCTATGAGAATCTTGGGTCCATGCGGGTTCCAGAAGGTCTTCTGCAGTATTTGTGATGATTGGGATGCAGCTCAACAGATGATTCATCTGAAAAATCTACCTTCTGTCACTTTTCCAAATAATCTACTAGAAGTCAAGTTATTATTTGTTGCTCCTACAGCTGTGGTCGGCGACAAGACTTTTGTCAGATAGTGTATAGCTGACTAAAACTATATTTAAAATTGATTGATCTTCTTGAAATAAAACAAACAATAAGTAAAATAACATGTATCATATGTAAAATTAAAGAGATAGTTTTACCAAAAACAAAAATGTACTCACTTTTTACTCTATCTCAAGTGGTTCCAAACCTTTGATGTTCTTTATTCTGTTGAACAGATAGAAGATATTGAATTAACGCTGAAAACCTGCAACCCCTGACTTCCATAATAGGAAAAGCCAATACTATGGAACTCAATGGTTACAGCACTGTAAAAAAAAACTGAAGTGTTGCTCACTACAATTATTAAGTTGAACCAATTTAACTTTACATGTCATTTTAACTTACACCAATTACATTGACACCAACATCAATTTAAAATTTGTTTACTGCTCAACTGTCAACTGTTCAGGCAGAGGTTGATATTAATTTCTGGGTGTGTTTTCTTTGACTATAGCTTAAAAATACAATGTGATACATCTCTATCACTCTCTTTTGTCAAGTTTAATTATTATTTATCCTTTATCCACCACAGATCTGGTGAGCAAAATAGGTTAACGTTACTCTGATCAGGTTTATATTTGTCCATGTTTAGCGTACATCATACTGTGTGTCTGTCTGTAAGACCAGCACGTCAGAGCGGAACTCATTAATATTCATGACACAATCCATATATAGTCAATTATGAACCTTCTGATTCTCTGGGTATTTTACGGAGTAATAAATGAACTTATAAAACTGTTTCTGGAGATTTTTTTAAACTTACCGAATCCATAAACTAGGGATGAACCGATACCACTTTTTACAAGCCGATACGAGGATGAGTATTTTAATATGTGTACTCGCTGATACCCAGTACTGATTCTGATACTTCTTAGATTTGGTTTTAATGAAAGTGCAGTTATTTTGAAAGGAGGTTTTATTTTTTGCCTGTAGCAAGGATGAACACAAAAATCTTTAGAAAAAAGGCTATTCCAAGCCAAAAATATTCACACATTGTTGATAACCCTGTAAATCGATAGACCTTATCGATTACCAATTAAACATGGACATTTAAATGATGATAAAAATGAGCACTAGCTTGTTTTGCTGTGATCATTATGCAAGTGTCATATTGCGTGTTCGTTTTATTCATCAGTAAACTATAGATTCGTTAATAATGTATTTTATAAACAGATTGTTTATAAGAACTAAGCATTATAACACATTAATTAATCCATTAAGACATTGAAGTCAGGTAGGACAACAAATCCCATCCACATAGTGAATTACTGTTGAGTGGTATCAGTCCGTGGTATCGGCATTTCATATACGATACGAGTATGAGTATTTTAACCAAGTATCGACCCGATACCCGTTACTGGTAATGGTGCATCTCTACCATAAATCTACTATGTAGATGTCAGAGAACAATTTAACATATTAAACCAATGCTGTAAATGGCATTGCTTTAAAGCAATTTGCTTTAAAGTACCATAAAAACGTACGGTGACATGACTTTTTAAATTATTTTTACAGTAAGGTTTCCAGCATTTTTCATCTTTTTGTGTTTTTTGTTAACAAAAACCTCAAACTGGTTTGAAACAAGTCATTTTTGTGTGTACTATCCCAGAATACACATAAAAATTATTTAAACTGACTAAAATGATAACAGAATAATATATCTAGAAATAAATTGAGATGTGTAAAGTAACTATAACTGAATTAAAAACAACAGACACATAAAAATGCCAAGAACATGCAGCAAAATGACTTCAAAATAAATACATTCGAAAAATACTATAATAGTATCTGAAAGACACTCAAATAATTAAATTACAGATTATTTTAATTAGTTTTAGCTTAAAAAACAACACTGACACAGATCATATAAAAAGCTAAATAAAAATAGTATCTCAACTATGAGGATGGCATGGGGGCTTAGTGGTTTACACTATCGCCTCCCAGCTGGGTCAGTTGGCATTTCTGTGTGGAGTTTTCATGTCCTCTCCATGTTTGTGTGGGTTTCCTCCAGGTGCTCTGGGTGCTCCGGTTTCCTCCAGTCCAAAGACACGTGGTATAGGTGGATTAGATGGACTAAATTGGCCGTAGTGTATGAGTGTGTGTGTAAACGCGAGAGTGTATGGGTGTTTTCCAGTACTGGGTTGCGGCTGGAAGGGCATCCGCTGCATAAACCATATGCTGGAATAGTTTGGGGTTTATTCTGCTCTGGCAACCCCTGATAAATAAGCAGTGTTGTGCTAGTTACTGAAAAAATAGTAACTTGTTGCAGTTTCTAGTTACTTCATTCAAAAGTAACTCAATTAAAACAGTAAACAGGAAGATATGGGCTAGACTGGAACCAAAATTAATTAACTTACCTAGTAATGGACAAAAGCATTATATTATAATGATAATGGAGTTACTATATTCAAAAAGTTATGCCTTACAGTATTGGTTACTGACAAAAGTAATGCCGTTATTACATTATTGCCCAACACAGTAAATAAGGGACTAAATCTCCAGTCAGATCACACGATTTTTATTGTTTATTTATTTTATTGTCACTATTTCAGATTATATGATTTTTTTTCTTGATAAAATCTTGACTTGTGGTTGGTAAAAAATGTTACAGACTACACGTTCCTTCACGATCAGTAATCCCGTGGCGTCTACGACGAGCGTTATATCCCAAAGCAGTCACAAGTGATGCTATAACATATTTCTTATCTCAATTTCATTTTTTTTATCTTATTTTATATCTCAATAAACACTGATGCTTGCAGACAACTAATAACTACATTATTTAGGGGAATTCCTTACGACATGGATAGGATCAAACTTATGATTACTTTTTAATATTAAGATATTTTACTTGAAAACTAAATGTATATTTTCCTGCCATGGGTTGCTTATTAAACAATGCCTCGCCTGAACTTGTCACGAGTGAACTGAAATGAAAGCACATCAGCAGCAAGGAATAATCAGATGCTCAAGACAAAATCTTTAAAATAATGACATATTAATAATAGCAAATATTTAACTGAGGTTTGTGATACAACAATCACAGTGAAGTGTACATTAAATCCTTATTTTCCTCAGATCGAAACAAATTATCCACCCGGATAGTTGAGTAGTGGGTAGAAGGGTTCAAACAAAAACATAATTTGTATATTTTCTTGGAAAAAATATCTTTTTGAAATGAATTTCTATAGTTTTTATCTTAATTTTAATGTATCTTTTGTTGTTCAACAAGAATAATGAATAACATTTGAGGTGAAGCGCTTCAAAACATGTCCACTCTATTTGATAAAACACAATGTCGTGAGATTGTGTTGGTTAGGTTTGTTAAATAAAATAATAAACTAGCCTAAATAAAATTAAAGTGAAATATTCACAGTTTCAGAGAAGCCTTTATAAAACCGTTTTCACTATTAATGACACTTTTGAATAAGCAGGAAATGCTTTTGCAATGTATCCGCAGCACTGAACATATTCACAGATTACCTCAGAAGAACAGACTCTGTTGGAAGAAAGAGAGAACTCGCTGTGAGAATGGAGATATCTGCATTTTTGTGCCAGTCTGTCAGATAAAAATGCTTAAAACACCTTAATATTTTAGGAAAGATAGTTAAAAGTTTGATTAACCAATGATTGATCTTATCCACCCGTGATCCACTCATAAGTAAATATGCAGCCTATTTTTTGATTTCCTGACCAGCGCATTAACGGCAGCACCTGCGGATATAACTGAGAAATGATGTGCACCAATTGAACAGTGTCACCCACGTGATGAAACTCGTCGAGAAGAATGAGAAAAAAATTAAACATGCTAAACCTTGCTAAACCTGCGATGGTGTCATGAGGCGTCGCAGGCATGGTATCGGTTGTCATGAACTGTTACATTACACAAGAAGAAACATGACCACATTACACCAGTTTTACGCTATTTGCACTGGCTGCCTGTGCACTATCGAGTCACTTTTAAAATGCTTCTCTTGGTTTTTAAATCTCTAAATGGCCTGGCACCTTTTTATCTGTCGGACATGTTGATTGAGCATCAGCCTGGTCGGTCTCTTTGGTCATCTAACCAGAGACTGTTATCCATCCCTAAGTCGAGGATGAAATGCAGAGGTGACCGTGCCTTCACAGTAGCTGGTCCTAGGTTGTGGAATGCTCTGCCCCTCTGTATCAGATCTGTTTCATCCCTGTCTGTTTTTAAATCTAGGTTGAAAACTTACCTCTTTGATTTGGCATTTTATCAGTGAAAATTGTCTGTTTTAGCTATAATTTTATAATTATATATATATATATATATATATATATATATATATATATATATATATATATATATATATATATATATATATATATATATATATATATGTATATATATATATATATATATGTATATGTATATATATATATATGTATATTTGTTTTATATCTGTTTTGATGTGTACTGTGCAGCACATTGGTCAACCTCTGGTTGTGTTAAATAGTGCTATATAAATAACATTGACATTGACATCTGACCATGGCTTAAGAAATATAAAAGAATCTTAACGATGCTAATTTAACACTGCTATAAATTAAATGACACTGTTTATATACTGAGCATAATATAAAATTAACCATTTCTTGCAGGAAAAAGTCTCTTACTTGTTGACTTCAGTTATTTTTAGTGCTTGGCCTGTGGTTTGGGAGTTTGGGTTTTCTATCTTGTGCCTTTCAGCAATGCGAGTAAACAGGGCAGCTTGGCGCAAGCATCCCCAAGAGGCCGAAGCAAATCAAAAGGGAGGCACTGCTTCATCCCCCCAGGACCACACACTGTGTGTCAGCGCGATACAGCAGAGAATTGGGCCCAGCTGCATGGTCAATTACCGTTCAGAGCAGCCAGATAGTAGAGTTTACTGTTATCTCGCACCACAGAGAGAAAGGGAGAGTGTGAGATAGGGACAGAGAGGCAGTCGTGATGATAATGATGGTTAGTGCTATAGGTGTGTTAGCGAAAGCCACTAAAACGGACAGGAGGGAATGTGGGGAGAAAAAAATGAAGGAGAGAAAGACAGAGATGACAGAAACAGGTCAGGCAGTGCACCTCTGTGGCAATGCAACCGAACACTTGATGACGGTCACCATAGAAACAGATTATCCCTCTTGGAAATATAAATTGTTCTCATAACTGTCAGATGCTGGAGTGTGGCGGTGCTATTTTTTTTTTCTGGTGGAAGCTAATGTTCGCGGAACGTCCCTCCCCAAATGCAGAAATGAAATTTGTCGTAATGGAGGAATATGGAATGATTATGTAAGCCCAAATCGGGGGAGAGGCAGAGCTCCGGCAGAGACCTCACCTTCCCCTCTCTTCCAGCAAACAGCAGAAAGCCTGTTAAATATTTCATAAGATGAATAATATTATGTTATACTGCTAAGCCCGGGATTTGTCAGCTCAGAAAGCCAGGATTTTTGACTGTAGTAAGGCAGGATAACCGTGCCTGTGTTTGTGCGTGTGAGAGTGTGTAGGTGTGCGATGCTCGTAGGTGGCAACGTGAGAGAGAGAAATAAAAGAGAATGATCTAGACTTTCGTAAATGTATAATGTGTGTTTTGTCTTGCTGGGTTTTTATATTTAGGCCTGAGGTTGATAATGTGCACTCAGCAACCGTCTCGTTTTAGACTCCTTCTGTAAGGAGAAGCGTATGGCAGTCCCAGCGCATTTTGAACACCTTCATCCAGCTGCTCAAATCCCAGAGCAGAACAAAGTCCTCGCTGTATCTCTCCTGCAAACATCGCAAATCTCCTCTCCTCTTGCCCTCGCTGCACCGAGGCACAGAGGTAGACAAAGGATTGTAAAGGCTTTTTAGGTATCGAAGTTTCCATGAAGAATGTATAATGCCCACACAAGCTTTGCGTTGTGCAAAAAGTTTATTATAGTGGGAAATAGGGGTGTGAACCTACACGGATCTCACAGTTTGGTTCAATTACGATTGTCATGTCAGTGATTCGGTTCGATTCAATATCATGATGCACCACAATACATTGACTGTGCACTGTATCCTCAATTTTCAATTCCCTTCTGACTAATTATTATTGTATTTTTTCCCAATTTTTGTTTAATAGAAAGATTTTTTCAACACATTTCTAAACATAATAGCGTTAATAACTAATTTCTAAAACTGATTTCTTTTATCTTTATAATGACAGTACTTAATATTTGACTGCATATTTTTCAAGATACTACCATTCAGATTAAAGTGTAATTTAAAGGCTTAAGGTTAATTAGGCAAGTAAGGGTAATTAGGCAAGGTTTGTTCTGTAGACGATCGGAAAATATATATTGCTTAAGGGGGCTAATAATATTCACCTTAAAATGTTTTTTAATAAAAGAACTGTTTTTATCCTAGCAGAAATAAAACAAATAAGACTTTCTCCAGAAGAAAAAATATTTTAGGAAATACTGTGAAAAATTCCTTGCTCTGTTAAACATCATTTGGGAAATATTTGAAAAAAAAAAAATTTGGGTGAATAATTTTGACTTTTGAAATACACTTTTATTAGTAGATACATGAACTGAACCTTTAATTTTACTTGCTGAAAGACAAGACACTTCTTGAATGCATCAAACACCAAATAATTTATAACTCTCTTACCCCCCTCAACACAATATGTTACTTACACACGCAACTCGTGTACCTCACCATAGTATACTACCACAACAAATGGGTAACCCAGGTAAACAATGAATTATTCTTACTGTCTTAATCTTACTGTCTCTTTTAATTTCGTCGATGCATTATAGTTTTGTCTTATTTCCAGATGCCACCACTTGTGTGTGTTTGTGATTGTGTGAATTATGTAAGGGAGTCAATATGCAACATTTTAATTGTATTCAAATGATCAGAACTTCTGTGGGGTTTGTGAAGGGTCAATTCTTAGAGTTAATAATATAACTTTTTTTGTAATTTCAGTCAATAGTGGACAGTGCTAAAAACAGAAGCAAATGGAGTTTAAAACGTTTAGACAACTTCCAGATGTGGATTAAAATGCATGTTTTTTTGTGGGTGTTAAAATGCAACACCCACAAAAAACACCTTCTCTGATCATTATGGGAGGTGTTGTGAGAAGGTTCACCAAAATAAGGCACTGGTCAACACAAACGTGAGTTTTCTTTTAAAGAAAACTTTTTTTTTCAACTCTATTTGGCTGTTCGCCTACACGCAAAGGCATTATCAGGTCACTGAAACCAAAACTTTTTAAAAACTGTCAGGGTGAAAATTTTCATAAACTTTCAGTTTGTCCATGCCGTCTTTTGGATTGTGTGACATCGGATTTTGACATCAGAATCTCTATTATTTACAAGACGGGTGTCTGCAATAGCCGACTTCAGGGGCGCCACTGGCCGGTGTGGTGAGAAATCGAGTCCCCCCTGCAATCGAGTCCACTGAGGACCCCAATGGATCATCTGCGTTGAATGCCTGATCAAAAGCTATTATCGCGATACCTTGTTAATCCTCTTTTCAAGTCTCAGTCTTGAGATTTTAACAAGACTAGTCATATTACTAACATTATTATCGGTAACTACAATTTAAAGACAGGCACAGTTAAAATAAATGTTTTGAAACGTTTGTAAACATTTAATGATGTATTTTTGATGTTTTTATGTTTAATGTAACATTATATATTTACATAAGAAGTGGTAGCATGTCATAGGCTATCTAAAATAAAAGCACGAACGAGAAAACACATGCCTTTAGATGTACAACAGTATGTGAAATACATCATTTAAAATAATTTTATGTCATAATAATGCTCTTTTAAATTACATAAATAAAAACGAGATTTTGCTGCTATTTATATATATATATATATATATATATATATATATATATATATATATATATATATATATATATATATATATATATATATATATATTAGTGGGCCGTTATCTGCGTTAACGTGCTGCGTTAACTTGAAAATCTTATCGGGTTTCTTTACCAGGCTGATGCTCTTAATCTATTCTTAAATTTGGGTTGGGAGGTGGGTCTTTTCTATACAAGCTATGATGACTTTCACCTTGACATTTTAGCACGGCCGAATTGCACTGTAGGAGGCGAGAACGAGTCTTCGAACCTGTGTGTATTACTACTGTGAAATTACCACATCAAACGTTACGTGCTAACCTGGATGCAGTTCACTAGAGTGAATCAGATTAATGTTAGCTCTACATCTAACTATCATAACATGTAAGTTAAATGTAAGTAAAACATAAACAAATAAAATGGACCGGGTGCTTTTTAAAATGAATGACGGTGAATGAAAGTCAAACCGGTGAGCTGTCTGACAAAGTGTCCTTCTGAATCAAATCAGCAGGATGCCCTATTGGATCTTTCACTTACTTTGAAGACACTACTGACTACGTTTACATGGATATCTGTAATCTAGTTATTTGCCTTAATAGACAATAACATAATTAAGGTGTTTACGTGAAGTGCATTCATGTAAGAGTTTCCTGTAATTATGGAGACTTTAACTGCAGTTCGGCAGTTACACATTCACTCATGATTATTGTATTCATGCCCCTATGACAAACTCGGGTATTAGATGCAAATAAGGAGTAAGGACTGGTGAGAGTGTTATGGAATTTAATAACGAAAATGAAAAGAAAAAAAACGTACGCATTTCGCGATGTGTATATATATATATATATATATATATATATATATATATATATATATATATATATATATATATATATATATATATATTTTTTTTTATTATTATTTTTTTATTTTATTTATTTATTTATTTTATTTTATTTTTTTATCAGGCGCTACAAACTATACCTTTTACAACTCCATTGAACCAATAGGATCACCCAATAGTCAGGGGGGACTCGATTTCTCATGACACTGGTACGGGCCCTATTAAAACATTTTTTAAGACTGGTGTGGGCTGTTGAGGATGAAAGTGAATTGGGGGGGATTGTAGGGTTTTGGTCGTGGGCATCTGTCGCAGACTAAAGTGTTGCCTTTCTATCAGCTCAAACCAGTCTGACCATTCTCCTCTGAACTTTGACAAGGCATTTGTGCCTACAGAACTGCCGCTCACTGGATATTTTCTCTTTTTTGAACCATTCTCTGATGGTTGTGCGTGAAAATCCCAGTAGATCAGCAGTTTCTGAAATACTCAGACCAGCTCGTCTGGCACCAACAACCATGCTACGTTCAAAGTCACCAAAATCACCTTTCTTCCCCATTCTGATGCTCTGTTTGAACTGCAGCTGATCGTCTTGACCATGTCTACATGCCTAAATGCATTGAGTTGCTGCCATGTGATTGGCTGATTAGAAATTTGCGTTAACGAGCAGTTGGACAGGTGTACCTAATAAAGTAGCCGATGAGTTTATGTTTATATAATTTTTTTATTATTATTATTTAAGATACAGATTAGAGATCAGAGAAAGCTATTTCTCACTATTAAAGGACTGACCCAAACATCTTGTTTTGATATCCTTTTATATCCAGGGTCTTTGGGGGTGATTGACCCTCTTATTAACGCTTGATCCCTCCAAAGCCCCTGTATTTCACACCCTGCAAATAACTGGTTTAGGGTCTAGAGTCACAAATATCTTCGATGGATATTTGTCCATCTAAAAAATTGTTTAAGTAATACTATGTGAAAAAGAGCCAAATACATGCCAAGACATGGCTGTTTAATTTCAGAAGTTGTATTAAAATTCAATGAAGCAAATGTTGGTTGTATCACTTTTTAAAATATTGTATCACATATTGAATATCTCATTATTTAGCATGCTATCACATACCACAATTTTCTTTAATCTATTGCTGCAGTGTTAACAGGCCTTTAAGGAAGGGAAATAACTAGGAAAGGTTTGAGGTTTTTCCGCAAAGTTGCTGCTTTTTTATGTAAGCTTTACTTTTAAGAGTGTTTTGCATAGAGATGACATGGATGCTGGTTTTAAAGGGGCATTCTCAGCTTTTGTAATCCAAAGAAAAGTGCACTGCTCTTGTGTGATCAAGTGTACTCCACGTCAAGCACGATGTTGTTTTTCAGTCGACAATTGTCTTATCTCAGATTCGTTGCTATTGACTGATGTAGAACGGCGTGTTGCAAATCCGTTCGCTTGTTAGGGGGTTCATAAAAATGAGCTCTTTATAGTGAAGGCTTTGCATGCTTTAATTAAGGAGGGATGTTCGCTGGTGTGGGTGATACACAGATCTAATGAATTTCCCACAGATAAACCTCTTGTTTTCATGCAACCAAATGGACCGTGAACAGACGTTCCCGTGGGTGTTGCTCAACAGTAAATGTGTGTGTGTGTGTGTGTGTGTGTGTGTGTGTACACACACACTCTGTCAGTAATGCATCTATTAGTTTTAGTCACCCAAGCATTGTTGCGCAGTACACTCCTTTGAAACATATTTGTTGTCGCACAATGCTTGATGCACATTCATATTAATAAGCTGTTCTGCACGTAGTTGGTGCTTAAAAGACATGTAATATTCCATAACATTGTCAATCTGACTGCAAAAACATTATTGGATGAAATCTGAATTGAATTGAGATGGGAGAAATGAATTAGGATCGTTTCATAATCCATTAATTTTGCAACATTCATACTAATGTAATCCACGTTAAAGTGATTCCAGCTAAGTAATGACACTTGTCTTTTGTAGATTAGCTTATTGCTTTGTTACCTAATTGAAAGCAACACTGAAATTGAGGCTTGAGCTTAATCCAGAATTTAAATCGGTTTCATTTTTAATATTTACATAATTGATTGTTATTTTCCTGTTTTTTACCTTGAAGCTGATTGAAAATCTGCATTTTATATGTAAACACAGATAATTGTATAGTTTATTTATTGTATATGGGTTGTAGACATGACAAAAAATGAACGTTATTAGTACTGTCTTCGAAACTGTCCTATGTTGTGACTTTCAAATATAGTTTATTAAATTACAGCTCTTATAATGTAAAAAGAAAGTCATTAATAATAACTGGCTATTTTAATAAACACAAACATTCACACAAACATTTCTAACAACATAAGAAAATCCCACAAAAACTAATTAGTTAAAGGACCCCATTCAAGTGACTGAAGTCCACTGTGAAGCCGATGACGTGCACCTGTTAATTTTTTGTCTCAGTATTTACGTATTTCACTTTTTTTTACCTTTTAAGTTTTGTCGCTCTTCAGTGTGACAGTCCCTATTTATTGAAAAAGACGAAATAATTTTTCAGAATTATTCATTATAGTAATAAATAGCACTACATGACGATAATTGTCCAACAATTACATCTCACAACATTTGGTTAATATCCCATGAATATCCTTATAACCCTCTCTTCCAAAGGTTGTAACCCTAGGTTGAATTAGAGTGGGGGAGGGGGTAGAATATCAATCAATCACTACAATCAATCACATTACAGAGGCAGTACCCCCACTCTGAGGCATCTCTGGGCATCATCGTAGGACGCCCAATCAACCTACCTACTCATTCATTATTCTTTTACTTCCACTCCTTCATCCTGCTGTTCCCTTACTATCCCTTTTCATCCTTTCATCCCTGCAGAAAAGACTGGCTCAAGATGTGGCATGGTCCATGCTGGTGAAAATACAATTCAGTAAAAAGTTATATATATATATATATATATATATATATATATATATATATATATATATATATATATATATATATATATATATATATATATATATATAGTGAAAGAATTGATAGTTTCCCCCTTATATTTTCTCAAACACCAGTCTTCAAACTACATAAATATAACATATAACTTTTTTTATAAATAGTGTTTTACACAGCATTTCTATTGCCTATTTGTCAATTATCTATATATACAGTTAAAGTCAAAATTATTAGCCCTCTTGAATTATTATTGGAAAAAAATATTAAATACTGCTTTTAAATTGAGCAAATAAGACTTTCTCCAAAAGAAAAAATGTTTTCAGAAATATTGTAAAAAATTTTTGCCCTGTTAAAAATCATTTGGTAAATATTTAAAAAAGAAAAAAAATTCACAGGAGGGCGAATAATTTCACTTCAACTATTTATATATTGCTATATTAATAATGGTGACGATTCAAAGTCCCTTTTAAGGCAAGTCATTTCACTCTGTGCCCATCTTTGAAACGCCTCTCGGGCAGTATGCTTGGGCATTCTATCTGAATGGGGAAACATCAAATTCTCCAAAACTGTTTACCAAGCTTATAATTACATTACATACTTGGAATCACCAATAAACAACATCTGTCTTAAAAGTTTCTTTCTAAGCGTTCGAATCAAACAAAATCTGCATTTTTTCAGGGTGCCCAAGCTAATGCGCATGCGCACTCGAAAAAACGAGATCACGACACCAACCTAATTTATAGCCGTTCTACACGTTATCATCCTCTGGATCATGCTTCGTCTGATCGCGCTGGTCTTTTGAAATAATCCACAACTTGGTCTTGATAGTAAATCTACTCCAGAAAGGACTGACTGAACCTCATGTTCATTACAAAAGCAAAAAACTTTTGTTTTCAAGCGCCCTTGGTTCATTTAAAAGTACAGATTTCAAGCTTTATGTTAATTTATTTTTTTATGTCTGTGAAGCAAGCATTCGCTGAGATTCCAGTGTGTTCGTTGACTACCAAACTGTTATTAAAGCACAGGTCTGGTCCGAGCTTTTCCCCCCGAGAAACATCAGTCTAAATCGATCGATAAATGGCTCCTGTACTAGTAGATGGGGCTTCATTCACCATATTGAGAATTACACTTTTCCCCATACAAAACTTTACGAGTGACATGTCTTGTGTCTTATATAGTCTTTGCTTGAGTGTTTCATTCACTGAATGAATCTGTTTCTTGTATTATCCCAGGTATGACATGCCAGGCTCGCACTTCCTACACAGAGGACGAGGTTCTGTGGGGTCACCGTTTCTTTCCAGTCATTTCTCTGGAGGAGGGTTTCTTCAAGGTTGACTATTCACAGTTTCATGGCACATTTGAGGTTCCCACACCACCGCACAGTGTTAAAGAACAGGAGGAGAGTTTGCTGCTGTCATCCCCCCTCACGGCCCCCTCTCTGTGCCACAGCGCAGGTGGGGTTACAGAAGGCAGTGGCACGCTGGAAGGTCTGGAGCTTCAAAGCGATGCAGAAACTGGCTCCATCAATATTGCAACCCCCATGCCAACCACCAAACTGCCTGCCAAACTTCAGAAGCTTACAGGACGGGAGGCCCCCATTCGGGATGGAATGCCCCGTAAGCTTCTGCGCATGAGTTCGGAAATCACCTACAACCTGGGCGACCTGCCCGTCAAACTCCAGCGAATCAGCTCGGCTCCGGGTGTGGCAGAAGAGAGGCTTCAGCCAATCAGTTCCATGCTGAGCCCCACAGAGGACAGACTGGCTCCCAAGCTGGGCTTAATAGGTGGAGCTGAACCCATTAGCCAATCAGTGACAGATCTGCCACCAAAACTGCAGAGGTTGGCTGGCGGGGTCGGGGTGGGAGGAGTCGGAATCGGAGGACGAATGGATGGCCATCTGCCTCCCAAACTGAGAAAAATGAACTCTGAGAGGTTTACAGGCTTGAGTTTAAAATGACTTCTGCCCTCCTCTGAAACTGCAATTGAGTAAACGGGACAATCTATACTTATAGCAATTTATATAGATTCAAATATTAGATTATTGCTAATCCTCTGCACAATCTGGCATGTTTTTACCACAAACAGCATGAAAGCAGAATTCATTTTCAACACTACTTAAGGATAATAGCTACCATACTAATAATATACACTATATAACGACAGTTCCATATATCTTTATTAGCCTGTTAGCCAAACTTGTTTTGAGGGCTTGCATATATTACGTATATCTTAAAATAGAATATCAACACAATTATCTGAATGCAATGTCACTGATAATCCTTGGTAACTAATCTTTTTTTTAAAAAGCCAATGGCTATAACCTGAGTTAGCCATTTGTCTTTGTTTAAGCTGTGGGTTGGTTATTTGCGGATCAAGATAACACAGCGAGAGATTAGTTACTGTGGTTTTCAGAGCTAAAGAATCAGGCGCTGTGCATTTATGGAAATGTAACAAATTTTCAGACGAACTGACTCAGGTTCTGTTTTTGTTTAGTTTTTTATCTATTGCATGATCTATCATTTCAGAGTCAAGCCAGATTATCTCACATCAAAGATTAAGCCTTAAATAATAGGAACCAAATGTAAAATACCAAACATTGTAAACATTTAGTTTAGAAAGTGTTTTAAGAAGTGGCCACTTTTTAAAGATTTTCTGAGCTCTTTGTGGAAGAATACGGTTTTCACATTTGGCTTCTAATACTTAACTGACTTTATATATAATGTTTTGTCGATGATTGTTTTCTGACGTTCTTTGTTTAAACTATTTTCCTGACCTGAATGACTTGAGTATTGTGATGAGTAGGATTGATAAAAGGGGGTTTAAAGCTATCGAAGACAGAAATGAGCACAATGGATGTGTACATCTGTTTTAATATTCTTTATAGATAAGACTTTGTCAACATTGTTATGGCTTTGTTTAACTCTTGTGTTTGAAAATCAAAGCAATAAGATTATAAAATGCAGTGGAACCTACTGACTGGGAAAAATCTTGTACCTTATGTTACATTAATGTTAAATGGTTTTACTGTTTCCTTTTTTCTAATTGTTTCTCTCAATACATTCAATTCTACTTCTGACAAATATTAGAATGGCTGTTGGAGTGGTTTATAATCCTGTAATAAATGTGTTGTGATGTGTAACAAGTCAATTAAAAACAGTCTATACTGAAGGATAAACCTCCACCTGAAATCACAAAATAAGTCTAAAATGAATCAGAGGTATGAGTGGGCCTGCCCATTTTTGACACATATAAGCTCATTGGTATTGGTAGAGGTCTTCCCCGCAAATAAAGCGGTTTGATCTGGTTTGACCCAGCTGTGTGGATGACTGGCAGCTTGCTGCCCGATGCTGCTCTTTGGTGGGGCTGGATTTCTTCAAATGTCCAGGGAGTTTGTTCTATTTCTATGGACGAAATATACATTTTTCATGCAAAAGGCTAACTTGGGGAAAAAATGGCCTGATTTTAAAGTCACTATAACAATTTGACAATCCTTATAATTTCTGGAATATTTTAGTATTTATTATAATTTATGACTGCACATTATTATTTGGAGTTAAGCACCAAATGACCATGCCAACAAAAAAACATGGTATTAAAGATGATTGGACAAACCATTTTTGAATAACTCAAAATCGTTGAAGATCATCCACAGTGGACATGAGGTTATAACTTTAAAATGCTGTATTCTGTCATGATCACCAGCAATCTAATCCTGGCAGATCGCTGGTAAAATCCAAGCGGTAACCTCATGCTGTCCCACGGTTAAAATGGGCAACTTTATCAGCAGAAAAAAAGGTGTTTACAGCCCTGTACAAAGAACGATTTTTGTTCAAATAGGTAATATTACCCTTCATGACAACTGTGAGGGGGTGAATTTTTTTAAAACTCATTTGTTTAGTTTATATTAAGTTATATTAGGTCTGCATAATTAAGGGCGTGGCCACTTAAGTGACAGCTAGGTCTTGCTGGTCTCAGTCACTTCACCTCAGCTGATTTCGGCTAAATAGCCGCTGAACTCAATATATAAATTGTATTTTTGTGTTGTTTTATGTGGCTTTACACAGTTAATTGCCTTTTGGAATTATTTCTTACAATTATCTGATGATATGGCATGCTGTGTGCACTTAATTGTACTCACAAACCATTCACGTGGCCTCCATTTCCCAGGTAAGTGAAATTATATACTTATATACCATATCTATAAATGTATTTGTTTTATTTAAGATCATTTATATTTTTCTTTAGAACTTGAATGTACTCCAGAATCTGAAAGATTGATTAGCTGTAGGCTATAGAACAGTCATCTGAAACGTTGTCATACAGTGTTATGCCATTTACTAACACAGACTATATTTTAAGTGTTTGGAAGTAATTCGCGATTTCCTGCGAATGTTTAGTGGCTCAATGTATTAAAACAGTGTTTTTAAAAGACTAAACACTTTATTGATTTAGTACTCAACCAAGCGCATGTGTTCAGAACACAAACGAATTGCAGGTAATGAAATATTAAGTGTTTCTCCCATCAAAAAGCCTTTCTAAACAAAATGCTAGCAGGTGTCTGTAGCTCCGCTCACGCTCTGCCTATTTGCCCTTGTCTGGTTACCCCCGGTAGGTGCAATGACGCACAAAACAAACTGGCAACGGTTGGCCATGCCTACTTGTTGCTTCTTTTGCGTTCTTCAGAAACCTATGGGTGATGTCACGGATACTACGTCCATATGTTTTACAGTCTATGGTAAAAACACATATTGCTAAAGAACTACAAACCCGCCGATACATGGACTACAGATCCAGTCATGCACCACACACTCACACCTGTTCCAGTTGTCTACTGACTGCTAACACGCACAACTGAAGCTGTTCAAAACTGATGACATGAACTTTAAAAGCAGCACAAATATGTTTACCAGCAGTTTGCCAAGATTAGATTGCTGGTGATTGTGACATATTCAGATCAAACTTTAAGTGCAATTCCACTGCATGGTACGCAGTGGTTCGGTTAAGTACGGCTCACTTTTGGGGGCTTTTCCTATATACCTATTACCTGGTACTTTTTTAGTACCACCTCAGGTAACATTTCAAGCCATTCCATTGATGTACAGTGGTCCCTCGTTAATTGCGGAAGTTGCGTTCTAAAAATTGCCTGCAATAGGTGAAATCCACGAAGTAGTCAGCTTGATTGTTTTACAATTATTATAGATGTTTTAAGGCTATAAAACCCCTCACTACATTCTTTATACATTTTTCTCAGATAGGCATTAACATTTTTACACTTTTCTCTCTTGTTTAAACACTTGCGTAACTTCTACCTTCCTTTCACATGTCCAGAAGTCCAACTTTTTGTGCGATGGTTAGCATCATCCTCTGCCTTTTGAGTGCTACCGTGGGTGCCTTTGACAGTGCAGAATGTTTCATCGACATTATGGGGTTTGTTGGGGAAAAAACTTGCAAACATACAGTACAGCACGTCAGAGTCACACTGCTAGCGATTGAAGAGTCATGTAAATTTGGCAAGCCAAACACATTCTGTGCTGTACAGGAGACATGGCATAGAGGAGATTGATTGGCAATGGTCTACAGCCAATCATGACGCAGAACACAATGCGTATTGTTGATGATGTGAACTATTATTTATAATCACCATCAAATTTACATTAACTTACTATTTTAATAATACTCTACTATTTATTATTATTATTATTTAAGCCACAGATCAGTGTGAACTATTTTCCACCATTTAAAGGGCTGACCCTCCCATATCTTGTTTTGATGTTCTTTAATAAGGTGGTCAAATCGCAACCTGTAATTCCCACTCTATTCATAATACTTAATCAATTCCTTGGCTCATCCTGAGAACATCAATACCATAATCTGCTGAACTTCCTGGACACTGTTTTGAAAAACTCTTCCGCTGTTTTGATTTTCACCAAATTCTATGCTCTTCAGACCCCGCTAGCAACTTTATGTTGATAGATGAAATTGATTACATTTACCACATCAATGAATTTGATGGCAACCCAAAATGTATCCAAGGCTATCTCTACAGTGCTTTGACATATGCTGACACCAAACTTTATTAGTAATCATTCATTTCTTTCATTACTGTCTCCCTAAGGAGAATTTGCTCTTGAGCAGTCAAAATTACTTTACATAAGTTACATAACTGACAAGAGCCTTGTCGCCTATCCAAGAATTAGGAACAACAAATAATAACTTGACTTCTAGTTGATCATTTGGTATCATAAGTGGCGTATATGAAAGGCAAAGGCCTCTAGATTACACTTATTTAACCAAAATAAAATATGATCATGCCTTGATTTTTAATTATTTAATTAGTGCAGTAAGGTCTTTCTTTGCTTAGATATTGCTTGTCACTTAACAGAAATAAAGGGACTAAGCCAAAAAGAAAATGGATGAAGGAATGAATCCCATGAGCTTGGACTACTGCATCCATACATCTCTGCAATAACTCAAATAACTTATTAATAAAGTCATCTGAAAAGTATTCTTGCAGGACTCCTGGAGTTCATCATGATTCTTTGGATTTATCTTCAATGCCTCCTCCATCTTACCCAAACTCGATAATGTTCATGTCTGGTGACTGGGCTGGCCAATCCTGGAGCACCTTGACCTTCTTTGCTTTCAGAAACTTTGATGTGGAGGCTGAAGTATGAGTAATGATTTTTCCTTCAACAAACTAGACTGATTTCTGTGAGAATCTTCGGTCTATGTGGGTTCCAATAGGTCTTCTGCAGTGTTTGCAATGATTAGGATGCAGTTCAACAGATGATTAAGCAGAGACATCTGCCACTTTTTCAAATGATCAACTAGAACTAGATGACAAGACTTTTGTCAGGCAGAGTACACACTAAATTACAATCACTTTGTTCACAATGCCTAGTTACTATTACTGACTTCATTATGCGTTATTCATTTTCCTAAAGTCATCTTAAAATGTTTTTGTTTCCTCACTGTTGCAGTTGGTCTAATTCTCATTCCTATTCTTGGTTCCTCATTCACCTCTACAATGCAAGGCTTCCTCTAGCAACAACATCACTTCTCTTATAATACTTGTAATACTTCTCTTATTTTCTTGTAAAACTGGTGCTGTATCTGTTTCAAACATGAGATCGACCAATAACAAACTACATCCATCAAATCAATTTCCATACATTTTTTATTGTTTTTTATTGTTTAGGAAGCAATGTCCATTTCATACTTTCTTCACATACTTTCATTTAATTTCAGTTATATGGTTTAAAACCTTTGGGCTCTATTTTAACGATCTAGGCGCAAAGTCTAAAGCACATGGCACAAAAGCATTAAGGATGTGTTCAAGTCCACTTTTGCTAACTTAAGGATGGAAAAATAAAATTTGCACCATACAATGCGTGTGTTTTGAGCATAACGTGCATTAAACCAATCAGAGTCTCATCTCCCATTCCCTTTAAGAGTCAGTTGCATCACGCTATGGCGCATTTGCTATTTACATAGCGGACTTTGTAAGTGGATAAACAGAAAGCTGTACGAGAAAATAGTTCAACAGACCATCTGCAGTGCAAGGATAAATAATTCGGCCTCTTTACTTTACTTTTACTCTTTACTTTATTCCTTTATTTTCGTGGATAAGGAGACGGTGTTATACGCTCTCCACTGAAGCCATCCATTAGTCTACATATTTAATTTCATTTGTTAAGCGTAAAGATTTGTTTCAAAACAATTTCTAAATTCAGTTCTAATTTCCAGCAAACGAATAAATAAACAATAATAATGAAGTGTGTTCAGTTATATCCAAATACATGTCCTATTCTTATGTCCCATATAGTGACGTATACGTCTCCAAAACCCGACAGGTGGACAAATCTAAACTTGTTTTTATTCAAACAAATATAAATATGCATATAATAAATAATAATGCTAATAATAACACCATTATACAAAGGCAAATTGTCATGAATAAACTAAAAAAAGCCCCCCAGAAATGGAGGTAGTTTTTTATATTTATGTAGAAAAGAATAATTTTTGTAACATTTTGACCCTTTATTTTTTTCATATGTCAAGATATTTGTGTATTGCTGTACATCCTGTGTGTATTAAGCAATGTTTAAGCGTTTGGACTCGCATAGGCACATAACTGACGCGCTCTGCGCTAGACTTTAGACAGGCTTTTGGTTGGTCAACTGTGCAGTCTATTTCAGTTCCTTAAAATAGCAAGGCGAAAACAATGCGCCTTAATACACCTCCTTTCTAGACCAGCACACACATAAGTCCATAAAGTGGCACAAATGGATTTGCTATTTAAACAAAGTGGTGCAAAACGTGAAAATTAGGGTTGCGCTGGTCTGAAAATAGCAACAAATTGCGCCAAACATGACTTGCACCTTATTGCACAGGGTGTATGATAGATCCTTTTATGTTTTTTTTTCTCTGTTGAACACAAAAAAAAATATTTTGAAGAATGCTTTTTGCTGTCATCCATTGGCTTCCATACAAAAAGAACATTTTTCTAAATATCTTAATCTGTGTTGAACAGAACAAAAGAAACTCAAACAGGTTTATAACAAGTGAAGGGTAAGTGAATGATAATAGCATTTTCATTTTTGCGTGAACTATCCTTTTAGTCATTAATTAATGCAATGTAAATATGAAAACTTCACATTCTTAAAATGTGCTGCTCAATTATTAAATAAAACACACACACTTGATTTAATGGAACTGGCAAGCACCACAAAATAACTTAGTAAGGGCTCACGTGTGCAATTCGCAAGCTTTCATTTATTTATTATTTATAACGCCTGGCTTGAATAATAAAACTCCTTCTGTAACAAATGGGCCGGTTTGTCCTCTCCGTGTACCCCAGCGGCTATATGAAATAATGTTCTTTTTTCTTAAGCGTAAAGTGTTTCTCCAGTCATAACTGCGAAAGTCAGTTTGAATCTGATACAGACATTTCTTCATTTCGCCTCTCGGAACGAAAATAAATAGGGGTGTGAAGTGTGAAAGAGACAATGCGAAATGAGCGCGAGAGTTGCGTTGGATATACAAGCTGCGGGGACTCCACGCAGTTCACCATTAAATGAATCCCTCGATACGACTTCCCTAAGAAACATTAACACATTACCTCTCCACAGGGGACCAATATCCTGAACTTCTGTCAGCAGGAAGCTAATTATAAAAAACCCGTGCGCCTCTGTGTGTTTGAAAGGGAGCCAGTGAAATACAGAGAATATTATCTTGTCACTAAATGTCAGATCCAGATGAAAAGAAGGGTTTTGTGAAGGTCAACCTGCACTGCTTAAAGAGCATTATTGCCGTGACCCTGTTCATCTCGTCGGAGAGCTCTCAGAAGCTGCCATTACCTTTTAATTTATTTTCCCCTGCAGCCTGATGTCAAACGCTCCTTATTTCGTTTCATCAGTCCCATACTTAGCGATTTAATCCCGTCCTATATAAGATTAGCTAGTTAATGTACTTTCAAATAACCATTAATGAGTTCCTAAATTGTTTCTGCTCTCTGATGGTGAAAATTAAATCTCTTTCATTTAAAGGGAAGTTACTTTGATGACGGAGTAGATGGAGAAAGGCTCATGCTCATTAATTATAGATGAACAAAAGCGAATCTTTTGTTAACGACCTCATGATTAAATCTTTGCTGTTTTGTTGGTGATTAAAATCTCCAGACGTCTGGGTCAACGGTGTGTGTTTGCGTTAGGTACATATCAAATCAAGATTGCTAAATTATGCATTGCTCAGTTTAATTTGAATGTGCATTTTTGTTTAATGTGTAACATAATTTGAACTGAAATATAAATATGGGGCAGGGCATAGAGTGGCTCCTCCTCTTTAAAAAAACAGCCAATAGCATTTTTGTTTTTATTACAGCTCTGCCAGTAAGAGTGGTTGAGCTCAAATGCAGAGCTGTCTACAGAGCATCTGATTGGTCAGATGAGAAACTGAAGTATGAGTTCATGTAAAAAAAATGGTGATCCCTTTAATGACAAAGTGTAAGCTTTGAATGCTTATTTCTTCTAATTGTGAATTTTGTCACTGTTTTGAAGCACACTTGACTACAGATAACCTTAAGACTAGCATGCTAATAAAAAAAAAAATATATATATATATATATATTTCACGGGGACTTTAATTATTATTACCACTGCTTTATTAGGTACACCTGTCTAACTGCTTGTTAACGCAAATTTCCAATCAGCCAATCGCATGGTAGCAAGGTCTGTAGACATGGTCAAGATGATCTGCTGCAGTTCAAACCGAGCATCAGAATGGGGAAGAACAGTGATTTAAGTGACTTTAAACGTGGAATGATTGCTGGTGCCAGACGGGCTGGTCTGAGTATTTCAGAAACTGCTGATCTACTGAGATTTTCACGCACAACCATCTCTAGGGTTTACAGAGAATGGTCAGAAAAGGAGAAAATATCCAGTGATTGGCAGTTCTGTGGGCACAAATGCCTTTTAAGTAAGTAAGTAAGTAATGTGGATTTAGAGAACATGTTTATCGTGTATGGACATACACCCAAAGCGCTTCACAATCATGAGAGGGGGTCTCTTCATACCACCACCAGTGTGCAGCATCTACTTGGATGATGCAACGGCAGCCACAGGACAACGGTGCCAGTGCGCTCACCACACACCAGCTATAGGTGGAGTGGAGAGACAGTGATAGAGCCAATTGAGTGGATAGGGATGATTGGGAGGCCATGATCGTCAGGGCCGATGGAGGGAATTTGGCCAGGACACCGGGGTTACAACCCTACTCTTTACGAGAAGTGCCATAGGAGTTTTTAATAACCACAGAGAGTCAGGACCTCGGTTTAACGTCTCATCCAGCTATCATGTCAATGTGGACCAAAATCTGTGAGGAATATTTCTAGTACCTTGTTAAACCTTGTCTTTGCCCAAAGGATTAAGGCAGTTCTGAAGGTAAAGGGGTCCAACCCAGAACTAGTAAGGTGTACCTAATAAAGTGGCCGGTGAATGTATTTGGTAAGATCAATTATTATGAAAGCAACAGAATTATATTTTCAAGCAGTTTCAAACACTTTATCCAAAAGTAAGTTTTTTTTCACACCTTGAACACACTAGATTAAAATTTAAAGAATTTTTTACCAGTACCCATACAACCTAAAATACAAAAGCTATTTTACAGTTTAATTTAATTCGCACAGGGCAAATAAAAAAGGCTCCCAGGCTACTTTCCTTGTGTAACTCTTGAAGTTGGCATGGAACGGCATTTGCCACAGATATATATTCGCTTAAGGGCTAGACAGACGTGAGGGCAGCATCAAATGGTAGAAAACAGGATGCTCTATTTGTGTGGATGTTTCCTGCAGGGACACCGTGCTGTCTCATCTGAGGTGTGTTTCAACTGAAGTGTGCCATTTACCAGCTTGTTGTATCCGGGTGATGCACTTGAGACAGTTTGTGGCAGATCATCCATCCAATTTAACACTCCATTGTTCTGGAGAAAGAATGAAAAGAAAGATGATTAGTTATTTAGCAAGGCAGACCTGCCTTTTTAAAAAATATATTCAGGCAAAAGACTGATAGAAAATTACATGGCTAATCAAGCTAACTGAGAATCGTCTCTGAACAATTTTCTAATCTTTTCAGCAATAATATTAAGATCATGCGTGAAACAAAAATATTTACAATTTACAGTATGATCTCATTTGGCTAAATCAAGTAACATGAGCACAGCTTTGGAAATGTGAGTTAATAAAACAACTATGTTAACCAGTTAACTAGGGATGGCTCATGTGAAACTGATGTTTCGACACAGTGTAGAGATCCCAAAGCGCAAGTGTTTCGAAACACTGCACCAAAGCATGATCCGAAATGCCCAAGAAAAAACCTCATGTAGCCTAGCGGACTGTCAAATGATCCGAGTTCGAATCCCGACTTGTACAAATATTGTGAAATTATGACTTGATGTATTGTAATAATGCTACTGTTTATGACCAAAGCAAGACATATTTAATTACAAAGCGTTCATTCGTATGTCAGATCAATGTTAAAACAAAACAAGTTACAAAAACCGAGCATTTACGACCTAAAAGCTGACATCTATAGCTGCACCCTGGATTTGTACCTAGACTCATGCTAGTCTGAAACTTTCACCGCTTGACTAAATCACTTGAAGCCTCATCTCTACATCGTGGGGTTTAATACCTCAATTTGCATAACTTTCTTTGCTGAAGCTGTTCCAGAGCAATACATAACAAAAGGGCTACTAGGTGTCACTGTAGAGACGGGTTTCAAAATGTTTCAAAGCTTCGACACATTTACTTCAACCGTTTCAATGTTTCATGAAGCCTCGCTTTGCCCACCACTACAGTTAACTATAGGTACCTTTCAGTGTTGAGTTATAGCAAATGCTGATATTAACTAAGTATAATAAATACTGTAATTTTCCTATTTAAAGCATAACTCCTCTGTAGTTACATAGTGTACTAAGACATAATTAAAAGTTGCTATTTTCTAGGTTGATATGGACTATATGGATCTATATTCTTGTTCCAGTGTAATAATCAAGGAACTTTGCTGCTGTACCATGGCTGCAGCAGGCACAATGACATAGATACCAACTAGTGGTGCAAGTGTAGTACTTGGTGCTTAGGACTATTTTCAGGTGCTGCGTAATATTGCATCTGCTGTTAGTTTCTTGATGTATATATTCGAAACTGTTTAACTCTAAAAGCTTATTTATGCACACGTATGGTCCGGCGCAGCCTTCGCATGGTCGCATGGCCCTCGTTGTGGCTGATGAGCACCTATCAAAAAATGTACCGACATGTCACAATGACCCATATCGCAAGCTCTGTGATTGGTCGGCTTGGGAGCTGTGATGAGTGTGGGCGGTGCTGAGAGACGCGAAGGAGCTCCAGATGGAAACTTTTGTTTGGTGTTTACCTTATTAATAAAGTTGTTGCACGTCAGCCGGTTCCCGCCTCTGAAAGAGCGAGGTAGCGTTCCGAAAAAACAAAACACCCACGAAGAAACTCGATACATAGGAACATAACATAACCTATTGCCAACAAGCATTTCAGAAGTGTTATTGCAGAGCAACACAAACAGCACGCAGATGTATAAATGCACGGCTCCGCGCAAGGCATGCACCATGGGTCATAGCAATCGCTCGACGCAGAAGTATAAACCAGCCTTAAGGGAGTTGTAAAATTAGTCTTTTTTTTTAAGTGGAGTGTTCCTTCAACATTAATGCTTTAACATTATTCAATAAACTTGCTACAGTGGGCAATTTAATGTTTATAAACATTTAATCAGCTGTTAATTGCTAGTTCATATTAGCCCATTTCTGAAAAAGTCTGATGAAGGCCACAAAACGTTCGACTCTGAATCAAAAAATCAATTCTTTCTGCAATCAATTCCCAAATGCCCTACAGATCTCCTGTGACTCTACATACAAAAACTGCCTCTGTTCATGATGGTTATTTAGTTTACTGGACCCAATTTGCAGCGATCCATAGCAATAACATTTTAAAAGCAATGTCAATTTAGTTTAAAACTCTTAATTATAAGACTAATTCGGGTCATTGAAATCAAGGTTGTAACCATAAAAACATTTTAGTTTAATAGAAATATTTCTAAAGGCTATATAAAATAATATAAATTGCAATGCATACGAGTGAATCTTTGGCCCTTTTTACACATACAGACCTTTGTGTGACCTTTTTGAAAATACACGATTCACTGTAAAAAATGCAGGGTTCCACACAATTAATTCATGTTGTCCCAACACAAACTGATTAAGTTAACTTAACACTTTTAACAAATTTATGTGGATTGAAAATAAAAAAATTAAGTTGTCCCAATGAAGAATTGTCTCATTTTATTTAGGTCGTTTGAACAAGCTAAAAATATTTTTTGAGTATAAATTCGTTCCGGCAATTTTCCGGAAAGAGAAGTTGAAACATTTCCGGTAATTTGCCGAAATGCTGCTGTGTGAACGCAGAAGGAAAATTGCCGGCAAGAGCGCGTTCACGCTTAGAACGCGCTGACGTGAGACGTCTACTCCAGTCAATCAGAACAATTAAATGCATTCACATCCGCTCTGTTTATTAAAATAAAAGCCTGTGAATATATTTCCAGACACATTTAGCTGCTAGATTTTAGTCAGGTAAGATTTAAATGTTCATTTTTAATGCCAACTGTGTAAAAAAAATAGAATGGTTATGATAAACCGCTGTTTGTTTAACGTACCTTCAAGATCTGTTTCAGTTGCTTGATGCATATGCACATAAAGTGAAGTAGTGCTGATATCGCTGACAAGTGTGGGCGGAACCACAAGCCACACAAGCCCAATGAAGCGAGTGTTTACAAGTGTTGAGTGCGGTGAAGGAGGTCCAGAAGGAATGTTTTGTTTTGTGTCTACCTCATGATTAATGCTGTTCAACGCCCGTCAGAGCTAATTCTACATTAAGGTAGCGATAAGAAAAAACAAAACACCAGCGAAGAAACTCGACACAGAGGAATATAAAGACCTACTGCCAGCTAGCATTTCGGAAGTGTTATTGCAGAGCAACACAAACAGCGCACAGAAGAATAAATGCACAGCAAAGCGCAAGGCATGCACCGTGGGTCACGCTAGTCCCTCTACGCAGAAGTAAAAACCAGGTTTTAAGGCACGCGAGGTTACCTTTGTGGTAAACAAACAGCTCACGATCAGCTCATGTGTGAATTTGCAGTCACGAATACATAATTACATAAAGACAGAAATTACATTTTTGGGTGAATTATACCTAATAATATCAATATGTGATTTGGAGGTGTCCATGTTGCTGGGCAATGTATATAAAACAATGTAAAGACTTGTGCGACTGTCTTTATGCTTCTCTACTGACCTTGAAAATAAATGTTGGATTAAGATTATATAGGGGGTCGAACCGAGATCATGATTAATTGTGCAGCCCTACTTGAAACTTCGCAGGGCTTGGAAATAGTCCTAGCAACAGTAGGTAACAGCACTGTGTAACATCATTGCACCTGCTGCAGCCAAGGTAGGCTACAACAGCAAAGTTAATTGATTATTATACCAGACTTAGTACGTTTACATGGACACAAATAATTTGATTTTAATGCGATTAAGACAATACTCTGATTAAGAGTCTACCATGTAAACAGCAATTTTTGATTAATTGAATCAGATTAAGGTCATAATCGAACTAAAGAGAAATCGAATTAAGACATGTGGAGTATGCCGATTTTAGTCGCATTACTGAAGTGCAGTACAGACAGTAGAGCTGCACGATTCTAACTAAAATGAGAATTTTTTTTTTGTTTAAAATAAAAATCACGATTTTTTCACGATTCTGTAGATGTAAAATAAAAGTTAATATGAGTCGGCAATTATTATTGTTTTTTCTCAAACATATGGTAAAACAACAATAATAATATTATGTGTAGGTCTACTGGTTTCTATAAATAATTCTATTCTACTTATAATAATTCTGATGTTGAATTATGTTCGAGATATATGCTTGCAATCTGTCATTGACAACATTTTTAGACCATTTTATTCACTGGTAAAATCAACATTATATAGGCTAGAGTAGTTATACTGACACTGTAAACATTTATTTTCATGCACAACTGTGTGTTCGCTATGAAAGTAAAAACATATCAAATGCTTGTCGCAATCATAACTCAAAAATGCGATATGATTATTTAAATGATGTGCACACTTTTGGTTTCATTTTCACTAATAAGTGCTGTTTATACTTCGCGCGCGGCTCTCAAACGATCACTCTGTGCCAACTGAATATTATTTACAAATTTAGTACCTGTTACTCACAGCCTATGCAGGTTCTGTTCACTAAAGTAGACGCGCACGCGTCTATCATTAAGTAGGGCGCGCACCTGCCCTCTCTGTGGTAACAGGTCACCGTCAGCAGCTCACGTCACGCGTGATTTCCCGGCCGCGAATACAGTATTATATGAAGACAAAAATTACATTTTTAGGTGAATTATACCTTAAAAATACAGTATGTGACTCTTTTAACATCATTTGGAGGTGTCCATGTCGCTGAGCAACGTATGTGAAACAATGAAAAGACTCGTGCAGCTGCCTTTGCTTCTCTCCTGAACCTGAAAATATGATTGGCAGAATCGTAGAAATGCTGGATTAAGATCGTGTAGGGGGTCGAATTGAGATTGCGATCTTTTTTCGATTAATTGTGCAGTTCTAACAGACAGGTAAACACCTTAATCAAACTATTACCGTCATGTAAGACTTTTTTTGCAACAGGATAGTCCACACACAAACACACACCCACACACGCACACGGCTGTTTGACACTCTCTGCACCTACCAAGCCAGTGCAGACCACCTGCATCGTGAAATGCGGAGTTTTTTTTTTTCTTCCATTCAGCATGCGGTATGAACTTCCATTAAAACAACACTTTTTCAGCAGTTCATAGTTGCATTCAATATCTTGTTTGTCGTGGGGGCATGCATGAAATGTTCCCGAATGAAAGTAAAAGTGCCGAACTGCAGTTAAAGTCGACAAATTAAAAATCAAACACCTGAAATTACATGAAACTCCAGAGAAAATGTGGATAGTGTGGTGACACAATGACGTTAATCTACGTATGTGCTATAACATGCAAAACATGATCATGAAAGGAACATTCAAAAAGCAACTCATGTAAACGCCTTAATCTTATTATTGTCTAAATTAGATTAAGGTAAATAATTCGATTACTGATGTCCATGTAAATGTAGTCAATGAGAGTAAAGTTCCTAGACATATCAGACTAGAAAAAAGCTACTTTTTTTTCTTTCTTTCTTTGTCGTACTACACGATGTAACTACACAAAAGCTAGTATTTAAATCGAAAATTTATCAAAATCTTTTTTTATTTATTTTGAGAGGGAGGCTAATGGTCTGATCTGATCTGATTCAATGATTTATGCTAAGCTAAAAGTGCTGATTGTCTAAAATGGCTGAAAATGAGCCTATTTCCACACACACACACACAAAAAAGTGGTGTTCCTTTAAACAAGATTGTCATTTTAACAAATATAGTAGTGGAGTTCAGCAGAGCACTACAAAAATGTCAAACAATATGGGGACAGTTTGGTCACTTCTAGCTAAATATTGTGTCAGCAAACTCCCAAGCCACATGAAGGCTGGGCTACAGCACAGACACGAAGAGGCTGCTGAACGGCTAAAAAAGCATTTGGTTATTGGAGTGAAAGAACCGCGTGGGTGTTAAGGGCGATCCATTTTCTGAGGCATTGTGCAATGTGTTCGCTCACCAGTTTACCTCGGTGCCTGCGGGTCAAGAGGCCTTAACGCTCACAGATACGTGCAATGCGCCATTGTGCTCTGGACCACTTTGATACTTACAGACGATTGCGCTTGGAGAAGCTGTTCGTGTGGAATCATGGGGGCGTTAAACCTTGTCATGGCCTAACAGCAGCCCTGGCATATCTGGAGCCATAATGATAAGATCTCATCACTGTGACAGTTTATGCAACTGCCATTTCCCTCTGCCAGTCTCTCTATCCTCTCCCTCCCATTCAGTTCTGCTCGTTCCCCTCACCCAAAAAAATAAAATAAAAAACACGTTGACAGAAACCGCCTTTATCGCATTTTCTCGGCACCTGCTTCAACAATTGTTATGTGGCAAACACGTCCGTGTGCGAGGTCGCAGTTGTCATGTCACTGGCCGTAATAACATCCATTACATCAGACTCAATCAGCGCGTCCCCGGAGACGGCAGTCCATGATTAACTGGTCTGTCACCCATCATTTGACGCGCCATTTGTCAGTATCACTCTGCGGCGCGTCGGGTAGGGTGGTGCTTCAAACTGAAACATTACCGCAGAAGGCACATGCTAAGAGGACTGTGCTATGAATGTTTTAGCAGACGGCGACTGCAACGCTACAACAGAAATAGAAACAGCGCCAGAGTTGAAGGCAGCCAGGCAGGCACTTGAAGCGGGAGTACAGTATGGGAGCCGTTGCTAGGTAACGCCAGAGCCCCGGGCGCGCGCGCAGGAGCATCCTCGTGCCCCTCTTAGCGGTTTGTTAAAGGAAAATAGATTTGCATCAGCCCTGCTGCTGTCATTATGAGCGGTATCGTCGTCACCTTGAAACACTTGTTTCGCAGTGAATGTGCAGACCTACTTCTAGCAGTGGAAAAATGCTCAAAAATCACTTGTTTCCCAAAATCATCTCTTTTTTATCAATAGTATGGGAGAGTGGGGACGGTTTCAAGCTGAAACAATGGATTGAACAATGGTCCGAACGATGTACAATATGATCATGTAGATTATCCACTTTATAAGTACAAATAAACAGCCAACATTTTAATAATATGCAGGTAACTCTATAGTTAATGGTGAGAATTGGTACTTAACCTGAAGTGTTACAATTTAAGCAACACAAACTAGTTATAAGCAGGGTGTGAATTACAGGGGGGTTTGGAGGGATTGACCCCCCCCACCCCCGCCCCTAATTACAGTGGCTTGAGAAAGCCAACATACTGTTATACTACAAACTTCTTCTGAGACTAATTTCTATATGCATCTCCTCCTAGAGCGTTCATACTACAACCACCAAACTTACTTCAAACCGCCAAACTGGTCTGACTTGGGTTTCTATATCTTTTCCAACTGATCAGATTTTCAGTTTTCTGAAAACTGACCCAGAAAATTTGGTCCCACTGACTTACTATTAGACCAAACTTTGTGACCTCATAACTTTGCGCCAGATTGTCATACAGGCTTACGGTTACACTCATTTAACCCAGACTACCAATCTGCCAATCACTGATGACCTTTCAACTTACTAGCCACACCCTAACAACCACTTACGGCACCTTAGCAACTGTCCAATAGACTTCCATTGTAAAAACTGCCATTGATTTTATATTGGACATACTAACAGCATACCAATTTGTGCTAATATACCAATCCACACTAGAAACATACTAATCATACTAGCAAACATGCTAATTTATTCTATAAACATACTAGCAACATGCTAATTCATACTAAATTCAATGCTAACATGCTAATTCAAACTGGAAACATGCTAGCAACATGCTAATTCAGACTAGAACCATGCTAACACAATGCTAATATTTGCTAGAAACATGCTAGCATAATGCTAATTCCTACTAGAACCATGCTAATTTATGTAAGCAACTGCCTAGCAACCACTCAGAACACCTTAGCAACCCCCTAGAAACACCTTACCAACTGCCTAGCAATTTATTAGTAACCACCTAGCCATGCCTTAGCAACCACCTAGCAACCACTCAGAATACCCTAGCAACACCATAGCAACGACCTAGAATACCTTAGCAACCGCCCCGCAACACCTTAGCAACGCCTTAGCAACCACCTAGCAATCACTCAGAACACCCTAGCAACCACCTAGCCTTAGCAACTACCTAGCATCACCTTAGCAATCACCAAGCAACTCCTTAGCAACCACCTAGCAACAGCTTATCAACCATTTAAAACACCCTAGCAACCGCCTAGCAATCACTCAGAACACCATAGCAACCACCTAGCAAGACCTTAGCAAGCACTTAAAACACCCTAGCAATGCCTTAGCAATCTTTCAGAACCCCTATCAACCGCCTAGCAAGAAACATGCCAACCAATATAGAAACATGCTAACATATGTACTTATCCATCTATGCCAACTGTTTCCAACTTCTTAAGAACTACTTCAGTTATTTAAACTTTTAAATTACTTCAAACTTTCAGACAAGGCTTTAACAAGCCACCATAAAGTTTGTCTATGAACTTTACTTTTCTAACACTTGATCCCCCCTGAAGGACATCAAAACAAGATATATGTGGGGGTCAGCCCTTTTATAGTAAGCTTTCTCTGATCTCAAATCTATATCTTACATTTTAATAATCAAAGATGTGTAATGTAAATATACATTTAACCCCCCTATAATGGTTTATACCATTGTAACTGCATAATTGCGCCAATTAATGCTAGGAAAAATATCATTCAACAGTCTGAAACAGGCAGTTCTTGAGCACTGATACAGGCCCAAAGCCAGCCTGGTAAAAGGGGTGGTTCTCTTTTTCTCAAAAAGTGGACCTTTATGCAGTTATAGGCCTCATTTAGGCTATCATTTAATTGTGGGTTTTAGTGACATTTAAGCACTATTTTGGCTGAAATAGATTGTCAGATGGTCATCATAACCAAAAAAATACATTTGAAAATTCATGGATAAGAGCAACATTCAAAATATTATTCAAATTAATTTTGATATTGGTTGCTTTTGGTGCTTCACAGCTTTTTATTGGTCATGGTTTTTCCAAGATTTAGAATAAAAGTTACTTGTGAACTATTTCTCTATTTAAAAACAATACAGTAGCGAAAGATGACTTCACTTACATCAGATTGTAGGTTTTTTGCACAGCTGGATGTTGAACATGGAAAATAGTTGTTAACATTGGCCAAAAGTGATTAGCTGTCGTCATACTGAAGCTACAGCTGACAGAGGATTCCACTTGGTCTTAAAACCTTTTTCGATGGGTTATGTTCACCATTTATGATGGCATAGCAGTCAAAATAGACAATTGAGCTCATGTATGGGACAAATTCTGGACCTATGTCAGTGAAGGGTGGGGCTGTCAAACCACCCGAACACCCCCCATCCCCCATCCCCCACCCTCCCCCTGGCCCTCCCCATTCCTGGCTACGGACCAGTGATAAAGTATTCACAAAACACTTTTCTTGTAAAATAGGTGTTTATATCGGCATGTAGCCTAAAAAATGGACATATAATTTGTATAGTTTGACCTAAAGTAACCTCTAAAATAAATATCCCTTAAAGGGGTGGTCCACTACGATATCATATTTTAAACTTTAGTTGATGTGTAATGTAGCTGTGTGAAAATAAACAACATATTTGAATGTAATATGTTCAAAGTTCAATGCAAAGGGAGACATTGGCTTTTACAGAGTTAGCTTAGCAAAGCCTACAGTGAACGTAGTTTGGGGGCTACAAAAAAATACATTTGGGTTAATGATGTCATAAACCCTTCAGGTTACAAGCATACACTTCTTGCAGTGAAGGGGCGTGGCCAGATCCGCTGTAATGTTATAGAAGAGACACTTCCTGGTGACATGGAGCCGATCTGTGAATGACAGCACATTAGCACATATTAGCTGATCAATCAGAGCCTTTTGAGGGCAAGCTTTCAGAGGAACTAGGAAATATGATTGTCATTTTTATGTTAGCTGAGTATCAGTATGTCATTAAAGTAAAATATATGGAAAAATAACGAGATTGATCAGAAGGGAAGCATGAGCATGCATTGCTTTGCATCTTATAAACTCAACCAAGCCTTAAAATTACACTCTGGATCATCCCTTTAAAACACTGAGAATGTATACATTTTATTAATAAATTAGATGTAATTTAAATACATTTATAAATTTAATTCACTGAAGCATCTATTAGCAAACTACTACCGAAAAAGTTGACCCCCCCGATCGTCAATGTAATTCGAACACTGGTTGCAACATGGGGTCGTTACAACAAGACTTATTCCTCCATTCAGGAATATAGGGCTAGAGTGGTGATTTTCATACTATATATTCACTCATTTAATCTGAGAGAAATTAGCCACATGTGACCATTCCTTCAGCATAAAACAAATGTTTAGGTAAAAAAAGTTATTTTTTATGTTTAGAAAATTTCTTATACTGTCTAATCTGTTTTTGTGAAACATTATTTGTTTATATAATATAATTCACTGTTTTCTTAGCTTTAAATAGGCATAGCTGTCAAGTGTCATTTTTATAAAGCTATTGTATCTATATTTCATAGACAGTTTAATCGGGGTTGACAGAGAACAAAATTCATTTGAAGCTTGCCTTATTAGCAATTCATTCATTTTCTTTTCAGCTTAGTCCCTTTATTAATCTGTCGTCGCCGCAGCGGAATGAACCGCCAATATTAACAATTTACCATTTTAATTTCATCACAGTTTCAATGTAATTCAATTTTTAAAAATGAATTATTTGATCAATTTATTCATTTCAAAGTTCTAAGAAGTAGTTTAGTACAGGTCAGTCTAGATTTTCTGTACAATATATTTTCATTCAGTTTTTTTAGGCCTGACTGGTTGTTGCTTGTTCTTTTAATAATCTCAATTTAAATGGCCAATTTATCTATTTAACAATTTACATATAGTTTTTTTTACCCTAAAAAATGTAAATAAACTTCAACCTGATGTTTTAGAATTTTTTTATCAATACATTTCAATCAATAGGCTGCACGGTGGCACAGTGGGGAGCATGATCGCCTCACAGCAAGAAGGTCGCTGGTTCGAGCCTGGACTGAGTCAGTTGACATTTCTTTTTTTACAATTATTTTTTCGGGGTTTTCACCTTTAATGTTTAGGACAGTTGAGTATTGACAGGAAAGTGTGGGGAGCAGAGAGGGGAAAGATCAGCACAAAACCTTGAGGTGGAAATTGAACTCCATGCACCCCATGTCTCGATGCACAAACCACTACACCATTGGCACTGACGGTCAGTAGGCATTTCTGTGTGGAGTTTGCATGTTCTCCCTGTGTTCGTGTGTGTTTCCTCCGGGTGCTCCGGTTTCCCCCACAGTCCAAAGACATGCGCTATAGGTGAATTGGGTAAGCTAAATTGTCCATAGTGTATGTGTGTGAGTGAGTGTGTATGGGTGTTTCCCAGTGATGGGTTGCAGCTGGAAGGGCATCCGCTGCGTAAAACATATGCTGGATAAGTTGGCGGTTCATTTCACTGTGGCGATGTATTTCAATGAATGTTGCAACCATCCCCCTGTACGGGGTCAGTTGCAACATTTGACTTTGTTCAAATTTATATTCTGCATATATAATCATATGTACAAATATTAGCAATGTGGGAAATTAAAGTTTTGGGTTTCCACAAAAAACTCTGAGAAACTGAAGGAAATGCAAAACGTGTTGCAACTGTCCCCATTCTCCCCTACTTCTGTCTATTCTGTCATTTATTTCGTGAAAGAATCTGCAGTTCTGAATGAAGCATTCTAGATCGTCCCAGCAGGACCCCCTTGAAATATGCATTTTACAGCCTACTTTAACTTTTATGCATACATAAAGAGGCTATAAATTGTCTGCGCTGCTGTACAGACTCGTTCTTTTCTGATTATTATTAATAGGCCAAAAAATCCATTCCAGTGCTCTTTATGTTTGTTTGTTTGATTGATTGATTGATCGGTCTTATAGATGGCGAATTAAACTGAATCGCGAACTTTAGATCTTTCAAGATATTAATTTGAAGTTATTAATTCTCAGCTGGTCGAAAAAGTAAAAAAAAAAAGCAAAGACAACTCAGAGTGGCTGCGACAGGAATCACATAGGACATAGGCCACATATTTTTTAATATGATTGAATGGGAATGCATACCATAAATTTGTAATGACCTTATGTGACCTCGTCATCCTATTGCGCACTGCTATTCATAAATCCTCTCCTTTGGCCTCATGGGACATCCAATGCACACTTCAGAATCTTGCTGAAAGAAGTATGTAATCCAGGTAATTTTTGCCTACCTTTTAAGGCTCAGTCCCAAATGGCACACTAAACCCCTGTGGTACTCCTCTGAGCCAGCACTTTAATGCTGCATTTACTATCAATAAGAAGTCTGCTAAGAGCTCACCTCAGTGTGGGCTCATCAGAAGTGACTTTCAAGGGTGCTTGTGAGCTTCTGAAAGCTAAAATGAGGATCGGAACAGTCTACATTCTTGTAGACTTAAGCCCAAAGCATACTTCCTCCACCCGCATTCTATGAAAGTCTGTGCACTCTATGCATTACAAATGGGAAATGTCTCCCTCAGAAGGGTACTTTGGAGTAAAAACAATTATGACCGCCTTATTGAAGTGTCGATTAGAACTGTTTAAAGGGCACCTATGATTAAAATCCCTTTTTGTAATCTGTTTGGGCAGAACTGTGTGTATATTGTGTTCACAGTCATATTTGGGTGACATAAAGACAATAAGTGTCTTTTTGAAAATTTCCTGACGTTAAAACAGGATTCAAATCCCTCCCATTTTGAGGCCCACCACAATGTGACATTTGAGTGCAGTTTGCCCGCCTCGACAGCTGCATATTAACCTGTCTCCGTAGTAACACGTATAATCATATCAACAAGATAGGAAGTGCACAAAGCAACTGGGATTCAAAGATCTGTTCAGCTCTCTGATCATCAATCATCATCAAATGTGATCAAGCATGAGTTTTACCGTCATTATCGCCACAGCCGCATGTCACAATTATAAAAGAAGACGCTTCAAACCCAGGTTGTGGCTTTAAATCAGGTTTACTTTGTACATTAACATAACGGATATCCATACAGCAGTGTATATTAACGTGTATCCTGTCACATTTGCCGTGCAAAAACAGTGCAAAGTTAGACGCACGAGCTGTGTGTGTGCGCATGAACTTTGTAACAACATTGTGTGTGTGACTCATCCTTGCAGAAAAGCTTGAATTAACTCCACAATAAATACTATGCTGAAAAATCCATCTTAAACCAGGCTGGTCAAGCTGGTTTTAGCTGGTCATTTTTCAGCCTGACCAGCTAAGACCAGCCCTGGAAATGGCCAAAACCCCTCTAAAACCAGGCTGGTCGACCAGCTAAAACCAACCAACCACCCTAGGCTGGTTTAAGCTGTTTTTTTCAGTAGGGTATCTATCTATCTATCTATCTATCTATCTATCTATCTATCTATCTATCTATCTATCTATCTATCTATCTATCTATCTATCTATCTATCTATCTATCTGTCTGTCTATCTGTCTATCTGTCTGTCTGTCTGTCTGTCTGTCTGTCTGTCTGTCTGTCTGTCTGTTTATCTATCTATGCCATTGCTAAACCATTTCGTTTTTAAAAGTAAACCTGATGTGACTGCTGAAACTAAACATTTTTGCAGTTATTTGCCTCATTTTTCATTTAATTATGAGGTATAAATCTTGCATTTTAGTGACATTTTAAGAACATATTTTTTGCTGGATTAGCTTGTCGGATGGTTATCATAATCACACTTTTTAATGTACCAAAAGTACTTTCAACCATTCTGTCAAACATACTATTTTACTATTTTAAGTGTTTATTTACAAATGTGCATTTAAACTGCAAGTTTTATATTACAGTTATATAAATAATAAATTTTTTTAAATAAAAAATATGAAAAGATACTTATTTTAAAAATACAAATTTATTATCATGTATCACTACATTTTCATTACATCATTACATTTTTTAAAATCTGTTAAAACTCGTTTTAGATTAAAAACTAAAGCCTACAGGCAAAGAACAAACTGGCCAGATCATCAAACTTTCCTCTGTTAGAATTTGGCCATTTGAATAACAAGAAAAAAAAAAAAATAATAATAATCCAAATTTTGGTCACCCTTGGTTACAGACCTAAAACTTAATAAATGGTATAAAGAGAATTAATTATTAATATAATTAAATAGAAGTTAAGTAAATAACTGCATATATATATATATATATATATATATATATATATATATAAATAAAAATTTTCATTCTTGGGTGATGGGGGTGTTGTTTGATTCACCCGTCCCCACCAATGTCAAGTGCAAACCTACGCCCTTGATTAGGTAACAGATTTAGGATGACAAAACCCCCTTCACTATTCTCCACATTGCAAAAGACCGGAGCGTATTGTATTTGGCGCCCTCTGCCGTTTAGATGAGACAAACGGTGCATTTCTCAAGTAATCTTCTCATTGGCAAGTCCATAATTACATCAGTCATTAAAAGATTCCAGAATTAGCTCTCGTTAGCAATTATACGCTGTTTAGAAAGCCAGCCAAACGTCCTATGAATCATCTCTTCCCTGGCCTTCTTAGGTTGCCCATAGAATAACACAATCCAGATATAGCCTTTACCACAGTGTCTTCGTCGCAACACGAAACTTGCAAATTGCTGTTGACAGCACATTGAAATAATGAGAGCACACAAAGTCATGGTCATAGCAGTTTTAATTCACACGTTTCAAATAAAACAAATAGAATTTCTCTTACACATTGTCTACACACACACCCACATCCAAGCACTTAAGTAACAAAAGTAAACGCATCGATACATAAAAATACCTTGAACAAAGAAGAGAGGACCATAACATTTTAATAGGTTATAATAAACTTTTTAGTTGACTTGATACATTCAGTGAATAAGTATAAAAAGGTATATGAGACGACCCTCGGTGTGCAAGGACATCTGTCAGTATGCCTGTTGGTAAAAGCAGCATTATCTGGTACAACGGCAAGTCTACCCAAACCGTAATTTCATATAATCATCATTCATTCATAATGACATCGAATCAAGGTTAAACGTTGCTGTTTTCTTTAAAAGCCCCAAATGTAATTTCATTATATTCGTTGAATTCGATATACTGATATATAGATATTTTCTGATGTGGACATAAAAAGAGGCTTACTTCGAAGCCGCTTTGGTAGGAAAGCATCTGTGAAGGACATGAAAATGCAGACTTGGCTTGACATGAGGGTGAAGGCATCATAACTACGCTCTTTAAAAGCCATAACAATATAACTGACTATAGCTTATGTCCCACAACTGCCACCAGCTAAACACATCGAACACTCAGAATTGACTTTTAACACCCTCATGTAACATTACAGTAACGTGAGAAAGTAATGACTAGCTTGACGAGTCAAAAACAGGCAGTAAATGCCACTTTCGATCGTTTTCAAAAGTGAAATTGTGCATTTACAGATTCTTACGAAGTGTGTGATGTGTAACTAAATGTATACTTTCCTTGATTTGCGATACACTGATTATAAAAGGTGTTACACAGCTTTTATGGCAGGCACTTCCACTCAGAGCAAGACCCCATAAGTTTAACGGCTACTAAAAGCACATAAACACCATCTGCCAAAACAATGAGCCATCACACGGGTACAAAATAGTGATACGACCATGACACCTTTCTTTTCCCCGTTGTGTTTGCCCGTTACCTCTAAACAAGAACCACATTTTCACCACACATTTGTTCACTCATCGATAAAACTAGTTGTGCAGACTGCTACTCTATAAATATATTAAATATGCATTTAAGGATACAAGTGAGATTAATGGCTAAAATCCGACTATGCTTGCTTTTTCCAACTATTTCTGAAGCCGACAAGGAAGTTTATTGCTTGATGTTCTTTCGTTGTGAGGGAAAAAAGGTGCGGAGGATTGAAAAGACGAACACAATGACCCTGACATTTGAGGAAAAAAAGAAAATCACCTGCAACATGTTCCCTGAACACTGACTATAGCAAATAATTGGTTCTGCCTGAAGTTCAGGCCTGGTCCAAAGGTGGCGCCGGTGTACTATGGTGCGGCTGTAAGTCTGCTGGGATCCCATAGTGCTTGAACAGTGGGAGAAGGAGGAAGGTGCTTGGTTTGGGACGTCGGTGATGTGGATGTGGAGTGAGTCTGACTGCTTTGAGGCAAAGCAGAGAGGGCCGAACTAGGCTGACAGGGTGTTGAAAGACTTGTGGGCATCAGCAGACCATCTGAGGTGATAAGGCTGTGAAACTGGGAGGAATCACTGAGGGAGAGAGCAAGAACGCCCCAAGAGCCGTGAGAGACGTCTTCATCTTTGCCAAGTGGAAGATGAACCAAATCTGCTTTAGAGTCCTCCATCTTGGCCAGGAGGTGAGGCTGCCTCTGTGTGTACGTGCTGTCTGTGAGATGTCCCACGGAGGATGGAGGAGTGAGGGGGGGTTGTGGTGATGGTGGTGATGGAGGGAAAGCGTCTTCAGAAGTGGGGAGCAGACTAGGGTCCAGCTCCAGGCTGGAAAGCGTCTCAGCAGACAACCGCGCGCTTAGTAGATCCACCACTCCACCCGGCATGCTACGACAGTCTACTCCTTCAACAGGACCGAGCTCGGCCATTCCGCTTAGACATGCAAGGGATTCTGGGTAGGAGCCCATGGCCTGCAGAACGCGAACCAGTTCCTCGGCTTCCTCAGAGGTGGGCAACAGCTCACCGTTCTTACCTATACAACAAACAAATATGACTATCAGTTCATTCATTTATTTAATTTTTTTGGCTTAGTCCCTTTATTAATCAATGGTCTCCACAGTGGAATGAACCGCCAACTTATCCAGCAAATGTTTTACCTATAGCGCATGTCTTTGGTCTGTGGAGGAAACCGGACACTGTATATCAACTAACTATAAATAGATCAAGTGAGAAAAGGAAATTTGCATCAGAACGAGAAATGACAGAAAGTAGATCTTCTATACATGTGAGAAAGTAATATTTGTTTCATATTTAGCCACAAAATATTAAAGGAACAGTTCCATCAAATAGGAAAATTCTGTTGTTAATAACTCGCTCTCATGTCATTCCAAACTCCCAAGACCTTGGTTCATCATCTGAACACATATTAAGGTATTTTAGATGAAATCTGAGAGCTCTCTCATCCTCCATAGACAGCAATGATCCTCACTCATTCAAAGTCCAGAAAGGTACTAAAAAACGCCGTCAAAACAGTCGACTTGTCTTCAGTGGTTGAAAAGTTTATTGGAAAATGGTTAATTGGAAAATTACCCAGCTACAAGAACACATTTGTGCACACATTAAACAAAACCTCAGTGTTATTATAGGGCTATATGTATACTCCTGTATTAGGCCTGCACAGTTAATCGATTTTAAACCAAAATCGCGATTTGAAATTGTGCGATGATTAAGTAGGAAAAGCTGCGATTATTTCAATGGCGAGGGAGGAGAGCGCGAGGAATTAAAACAATCCATTACTTAAAAAGCAGACAACTGTTACAGCAGAACCCACGAGCCCCTGTTCACTACAATGGAGAAAATAAAAGCTGTGTACTCCATCTCTGCTCTGCTTATCTCTCTCTCTCTCTGTCTGTGTGTGTGTGTGTGGACCTTTGACCTGGTTGTGTGAGTTAACATTTCCTCTCCTCTCTCAGCTGTTACAACGATTCTTGTGGATCCAGACTGATCTAGACACACTAGCATGTTACTCTGCATCACAAGTTTTCTCCACCGTGTCTATCATGGATCATCTGTGATATCCGCGCATTATAGACTGTAACGAGGCCGTTTATCTGTATCTATGCCACTCATCGTTAAATAACAACAGAGTTACGACTTACCGTGCCAATCGCAGCCCTTTTTGTTGAGTGCTGTAACACAATGACCAATCACATGTGTTTTAAGAACTCGCTTGACAACGCTCAGAAAGTAAGCGAGATAATATCTACTTTAGTTTATTTGCTATAAATGCTCATGTTGTTCTGTGCATGTACTTGAGCTTTGGTTGATACATTCAAAGAGTGTTTACTTTGAGCAGGTAAAATTAAAGGTACAGTACATATATCTGACTGCTTGTATAAAGAACAAAATATTTGTATTATATTTATATATATATATATATATATATATATATATATATATATATATATATATATATATATATATATATAAAATTTGTATTACAAATATAATTGTATTATAAGAATGTAAAGATTTTAAAGGTTTTATATAACTATATATACACGATTATATATGTATATATTTTTTTAATTGAATTAAAAATACTGTAGTTATTTTCTTAATTTGTCTTAACAACTGACAACTTTATTGGAAAAACTCCCTTTAAATAAACAGTAGCATAGTGTAGCGTACTTTGTGATTCTACTTGGTCTTTCTTTGGTGCTGTTAAAACCACCACATCAAACCTGTAGCCTTTCATGAAATTATAGTAAATCGCATTTTAAATCGCAATTATGATCAGATAAATCACAATTAGAATTTTTCTCCAAATCGTCAACCCTACTCTGTATACCTACCTTTTGAGTAGTTCGACAAACAAAAAAGCGTCCTGTCCTAGACTCTAAGAAGAAAAAACTTAAATAAAAATTATTTTTGGTTAAAATGCGCAAAAAAAAGTATTCTTGTAGCTTGATAATATTCCAGATTGAACCACTTAAGGCATATGGTCTGTTTTAAGGATATGTTTGAGAACCGTTGCTGTTTATGGAGGATCAGGTAGCTGCGAGATTTAATTCAAAATATCTTAATATGTGTTCTGAAACTGAACAAATGTCTCAGGGGATTGGAACGACATAAGAAATTAAAAATATAATTTTCTTTATTTGGGTGAACTTACAATTTAATAGTTTTAAGCTGCACATGATAAGTGAAACAAGTGGTCTAATTCACAAACAGCAGACTCTCTCTTGAGATTTCATGAAAAAAATAATAATTCAAAAACCCACTTGAATCAGTCTGATTGATCTTTTACTGAACACTTAACTAGGATGCTGAATCAATTTTAAGCTATTTCGTTCAGTGATTGAATATTCTAATATATTGCAAAATAAAGTTTTATACATACAAATCTAGATCCATTTTCCTTTCTTTTTTTTTTTTAAATAAATTCTGATTTTTATATGCCAAGGAAACACAAAATTCATCAAAAGTATGAGGCATTCACAATGTTATAAAATACAGGTTTCATAATTTAATTACAAATGCTCAAGACCATATTGATACCCTGTCCCAATATTACCTTCAAAAAGATCGAAGTCCTGCAGGTCATCAGGGAGTCGAGGAAGAACATCAGAGAAATCCTCCTGATTCAACTCCAGATCATGTGGAATGTCACTGATGTCATTGGTGATGTCATCCGGAAATTCGTCCGCACTTAAATCGGGTGTTAAAGGGCTCCTGAAAAAAGACAAGTGGAAAATGAGTGCATTCACATTCACACAGAATGCATTTTTCTATTCCATCGATTTTCAGTGTAAACATGCAGTTGATGAACGTACATGACGGTTATGCTCATGGCGTGCGTTTTTTAGATGACACGTCAAGTTAAAAGAATTTTTACATGCTGCACATCAATGTCAGTTCCAAAGCTTTAGACCAATCAGAAAAAGTCAGAGGTGGGACAAGCGTTACAAGTTTCCGTTCACAGGCACTCAGTGGCTGTATCTGGATACCTTCATGCTCTATGCTGCACTTTTTTTTGTTTGAATGAGCCCTTAAAGACACACACAGATGCAAACACACTAGGCACTCACCTTATGCCAGAGGACTGAGTAGGCAGGCACAGGATAGAAGGCAATGCCAAATTACCCTGGGGCAGAGCAGGAGGGATGGGTTTCTGAGGGCGCCTCGGTGTTACTCTCTTGCCTTTCTTCTTATGCTTTTTACTGAGTGCTGGAGGCTTGGCTTTTTTTAGTGGCCTGTGCCGCTGGATCTGCTGGTGGTGGTGGTACGTTCTCCGGCTGATGTCACCTCTGAGGAAATTATCCTGTAAAGTAGCATCATGGGTATATGCGTCATCAGCAAATGTGTCTTATGCAATAAAGGTTTTTTTTTTTTTTCCTCTCACCATTTTCTTGGCATGCTCATCACAGAGCGGCGTCTGGTGCGTGATGTCAAAGACAGGGATGGAACACTGAGCTCCATCTGCAAAGCGAGCTGTACAGCTTGAGAACAGCTGCTGAGAACGGTTCTGAAGGATATCTACAGAGCGACATTAAGGACACTACGCAGGGAATGGAGACAATTGTAAAACGCTAAAAAGTCACATTCTTCAAGTCAGCCTCTTTTGATCCCTTAGAATGTGCGCTGTATGTGGAAATTCGAAATTCACCCAAAACAAAACAAAAACTATTGGCTAAAATTGGCTTGTTGTGTTTCAACCAGCATACTAACAGCTTCAGATTATTAAAGGTGCAGTGTGGAAGTTTGACATCCAGTGGTTGAACTAGGTATTACACTCCTGATTCAAAACACAGGCAAGCGCAGGTTGCCAGATTGATAACATCAACAGGAGCAAGCCTGACTAGCGAGCCTAAAGGCTGATTAAAGGCTGATTTAAATCGTGTTTAATATAAAAGAAACAGCACACGATAGAAAGAATATTTTTATATTAAAAGGGAGTTTTTATCCTAACCAACACCTGGAATTTACAATTTAGAAACGGCTTGTTTCTTGCAGCTGAACAACAGAAAATATGACAATGATCACCTCAGGCACACCTCATGTGCTTTATTCAGAGTTAAATGCTATTAATGTGAGTTTGAATGTCATTTTACTACACGTTTATTGTCATACTACTAAAAGCAGCAGCCGATAGTTCACCTCAGTAAATAATTTAGAATTAAACTTTAAAACTGTGACTGAGTGCAAGTCAACACATATCAGTGATTCAGCATGTACATTTAGTTGTACATATAAAAGAGGTTTAATATGTATTAATTCGATTACAAACCTTACCATTTTGTTGGAGTGCAGTGAGCACACTATTCTGTGCTTTTGAATGGCTGTATTTAAATTTCTGTCCTGTTTTGTCTGGTGCAAACAGCCAAATTGCTTATCACTTCAAATTTCTTCATGTATCGTGTTGTTAGAACACAGAGTTACATTGTAACCTGCTCACCTAATGTTTACATTTGTAATATTTATATTATTTGCTAATTAATAACCACCTCATGTGGAACTCTGAATCTGCATCTCATTTCGGGGCTGCTACTCTTCACACGACGTCGAATTTTCAGTTGGGGGTATTGAGACCCTTTCTGACTGAATCAATAAAATATGCGGTTTTCCACCAAGGCAAGGGTTGCTGAAATATAATTGGCTAAACTGGCATTGGGCAGGTTAAAAGAACCAAAACAAAGACAGACGTTCCAGCTTGAAAAGCACATTATTAAAGCAGAATATCTGACTTTAGCATTGTTTTTCAGATAAACAAGAATGTTCACTTAGCGTGTTTCTTAAATATCTGCAAACATATTATGGTATTTTTATGCTTTAGAAGACTCAAAAACGTACATACAGCACCTTTAAAAAAATGAATAAATGAAATGCTGCATCCCAATTTACATACCATCCATCCTAATTAGTAGGGCTGAACGATATATTGACATACAATTGCATTTGCAATTTAGTTTATGTTGCGATTGTCTTGCACATAATGTAAGGTAAGTATGGTGATGTGATCAGTAGTATATTTACTCCAAGGTCATAGGATGCTCTTAAATCAAATAGAACAACCAAATATGCCCAGAAGAAACCCAGGAAACACCAGTCTATAGTAAATCTTCAAAGTGTAGGATAAAAAAAAGATATAACTGCTTTCATTTGACTCAGCGGAATTGATAAAGACATGACCACGACAACATATGAAGAGATTAGATGCAAAAACCTCTGTGCTGTCTGAAATTTCCATCGAAAAATGAACATTTTTCTCAGCCTCCTTTATTTATTTTGTGTTATTTCACTTTAAATACCATGAAAATGACTTATCCTTTGCCATAAAAGTAAAATTACTGAACCTACACACAGGAGCCAGATAGAAATTAATTTTAGAAGAAAATTTCAGACGGCATTTAGAGGTTTTTGCATCTAAACTTCATCTAATAATTTTCCTGATTATAATGCATGTATGCTATTATATAAATATGTTGCATGCTTTATTCTGTGTGAGAAGACATCATTTCACAAAAGGACTTAATTCAAACACTCGACTGAAGCTATGAAGTAACTTTTGACTAAAAGCGTCATTATATGTGGTATTTGCACATGCTTTTGGGTTTAACATTAGCAACATTTACCATCTGTACTCTAACTGCTAATACTGCCCACAATGCATTGCGCTCAAATTAGATTAGAACTACAAACTTTGGTTAAAAAATGTAAACAAACTACAAACATGGAGGATGCGCAAGACCAACCATTAATTAGAGAGGCTTTTGGTAAAGTTTGAATGACTATTAATTAATATCTAGCCAACTGAAAAATATTTAAATTATGTTTTCTGTGTTATATTTCGTCTGCAACAACAATGTGAACTAATATAAAGATGTGTTTGGTGATTAACTTCTATATGCATATTTATCCAAAGACCTGAGGAGATTTCTCTGCATGAAAGACTCGAGAATGGCAGATTAACCTGCTGATGACTGACGAGTCTCGTAACTAAGCAGCATAATGGTTTGTTAATGAGGAAGAAGTATGTCTCGAAGTTTGCAAACTCTTCTGTTACACACTCAAAAGTGTGTACATTACCTTCACAAATAAGTACTTTTAGAATGTAATGTGAACTGGGATGCAGTAAATGTCACATTCTGAATGCAAAGGAACAGTCAATTCTGCAGGGGTTTTGTGTACATTGGAGTTGAGCGTTGACTTATACTAAAAGTTTTGAGAGGATACGTTGAAAGCAGTGCCTGGTGAATGGTAAGGCTGAGTTTCTGCAGTTTTCACCTTTCACAACAGCCTGACACAACCCTGAGTCATCTCCAGCCAACGGTACTGCAATGCTGTGGAAGAAAAACACATATAGGGAAACAATTACTGCAACAGGAAAACTTTAATAAATGAAATTGTGAACGCTTCATCACGAGTGTAAATCTGATGTTTCATCACAATACGGTCTGATATTGAATCTCTTTGTAATACAATATTTGCAGATACTGCAAAACTTGCAGCAATATGTGATCCTTTTTCAGTGACATTAGCTGTTTCCATCCACAAACATTTAAGTTCGTTTTGGGATCGTATAAAACGCAGATTTATAGAAATGGCAAGATGCACATACAATTGAAAATGGCCATAAAAATTAATGTATCCTTTTTTTTGTCCAATAAGAAAGCCTAAAAGATCATGAAAAAACATTACAGATTACTTGATACACAACAAAAGAACTGAAAAGTCCGGAAGAATATCTTGACTAATCAGCAGATCAGTATCAATGCAGACCATCTCAAACGTTGTTTTAGTCCATAATCAAAATAGTTTGATTGAATGACCTCCTAGAACTGTCTCACATGATTGCGTTCCATTTCAAACATCTGACTACAATATAACATGACAACTGTTACTGTGTTTTGTCGGACTGCTCTGAGGTACAAATATTTTAAATAGGAAAAAAAAAACATAAGCTTCCCCAGTTGTACATTATAATAAACAGTAAATGTGAAAAGGGGTTTCATTATGACAACAAATATATAGTACAGGCACTCCCTGAATACACCACCAGTGCTTTAAAAAGCCCCTATTATAGGTTTTGAAAATGACTTAAGTGTAACACAGCTCTAAGTGAATGAAAACATTCAGCTGAGGTTTAAATCTGAAAGTGCACCGTGTTTAAAACTATTGACTCAAATATTAACAAAATAGTCGACTCAGAGTCGAATGAATGAATCAAGTTGGGTTTAGATCTTTTGATTGAAAGCTTTGATGCTGATACGGTACATCACCAAATATGTAGTTCCAGATTAGGTCAAATGTGAATGCGCATTTGACATCAGACACTCGAGGAGTGTTGGGGATCACAGGACTGATCATGACGTGAAGATGACGATCACTGACAGATGGAGATTTGGCTGTAGGGAATAAAGGGTTAAAGTTCATTTTCACAACAACACCACAGTATAGCCAACCGTGTGCTGTGTTTTTTTTCTACCATTTTCCTGATTTTTGATACAATAACTACACTGCAACGCGAGATTCGCTGGCCGTTTGCTATTAAAGGAAGGAGCAGCAGAGACTATCATGTATAGGATTTTGTCAGTAACTGTTGCAGTTCATATGGACCAGTTTCTTCTTCCTCCTAAAGTTTCTTCTTCCTTCCTTCCTAAAGATTTAAGGATCATATTGCAGCCCCATTTATTGTGAATTAATGAATTAATTGTCTTTTTTCAACTGTGCTATGCTTCTACACCACAATAACTTACCCATTTGTCAGGAAAAAGATTTTAATAATTTAAAAGAGATTTAAAAAATTATCATCATCTCTTTTTTTATGCAACAGTTCTGTCTGGTTCTTAAATCTGATTGGTTGATAGTTGTGCGATATTCTGCCAGTAACAGCTCTCATACCGCCTCTTCACCCGTCACCCTTGTGTATTACATCACCCACATACAGCAACATGCAGAGGACACTCTACAGTTTGACAAATATTGCAGCTGTTGGACAACATAATGTACTTTGGAGTTTTTTTTAGTAGAGAATGTAGTTGTTTAGATTGCCACTATGCAGTTTATTTATAAGGATAGTGCCTATTTTTAAATATTCTGAGAGACAGAGCCTCGGCAGCTATTAGCCTGCCTTTGAGCAAAGACGATTGACGATCTTCATCCACAAGATGGCGACAGAGGGCATAAAAAGCCCTTAGATGGTAGGACAAATACAATGGAATTTTAAATTCAAATCATCAAATCATTATTAACCAGGTAAGTGATATTCTAAGTCGATCTCTCTCTTTTGTATGTCATAGTGCTGTATTTATACCATATAATCGTAAGGTATTGAGTGTTAGATGGGACTCTCATATCAGGAATGTGTGTTGTGTTGGCAGAAAGAAAGAAGAAATGCCCGCATGTGTTTAGTGTTTTTCCTTATCGCAAACACAACAGCAATCTGGTAGTGATTGCGCTGCTTTTTTTTTTTAGGTTAATTATTGTTAAATTATTGAGAAAAACTGTAGACTGTAATAGACTGTAATACTGTAGGGAGAGATCTCTGTAGATTGATGGCATTTTATGCCATTTAGCCTTATGCTGTTTTCACACCAGACACGGTACACGTGAATAAATCGCGATATTCGCGGGTAAATTGACACGTGAACATTTGGAGTTTCCTCGCTTCATTCGTGCATCAAATACACTTCATTCGTGTCAAATTCACTTCACAACAGACGCGAATTTGCGTCATGGGCAGGGCTTCTGTCTGCCTGGGGGCTCTAACTTCATTGCTAATTGGCTAACATGGAAGACTTAAAAACAGCATCATTTTGTTTGGAGCCGTGCCTGAGCCCACTAGATCCATTCTGTGGTGCATACAGCTCTTTGAGCTCATAAACTCCTCCAAAAACTGTACCTGGATGATGGAGGCTTTCAGCGGTGCTTCCGACTGAGCCGAGCCCAGTTTGATGAACTGTTGTTCGGTGTTGGCAGGAGGATTTCACCCCAGGACACCAACAACAGGAACTAAATCATAATCACGGCCCTAAAAGAGCAAGCTCCTGATTGGTTAACGCAGCGTGAATGTCCGCTGAAGTTCAGACTTTCCAACTCGAGCGAGTCACGCGATGCGTGCGTTAAGAATGTCAATCGCGCAAACCGCTCAACTTGCGCCTCTTCATTTGCACGAATTGTGTCATTCCCACGCCTCATTCGTGCGTATCATGCCGTGGGATGTCTATTCGCATCTTTGCATTGACAACATGTAAATCACTCGCGCTTGATGCTTCTTCCACGTCTGGCGTGACCGCAGCATTAAAATCTTTAAAAGGAGCAAAATCATTCAAACACTAGCTCTAAAGTGACGTTGGTGAATTAGTAACGGTTTCTGCTGTACTGACGTCAGCTGCAGATGTGAATGAATGGCGGAAGAAAGTAGTTCCTAATACAACAGGGTTTTTAGACGCTCCATGTTTCACTTTCTTTTTTATATACACGATTATGAAGTCGAACTGTTGTATAAACACAATGTCACACGAGTAGCAGTGCGATGTGGCTGTATATTGTCACTAGTGGGACACTAAGGCTTCCACCAGTGCTGATATACAGCCACATCGCACTGCTACTTGTGTGATATTGCTCATATAAATTTTAATAAGCACAGGTCAAAATATAAATGTGGTTTCACTTTCACATAAATATATCTAATGTCCTGATACTATTTTACATTTCGATATTTTATTTTCACAAAAGCCTTAAAACATTCGATATGCTTATTATAAAATATATTTTGTAAATGTTATTTGATGCAAATACCAAACTGACATGCTTCTTCTCTACAAACTGATGCTGCATTTATTTATTAAATATTTTGTCCATTTTTATTACTGTGTATTTACAATATTACAGATTTGACATTTGTATTTTACATATATTGTCATTTATAATAGTCGTTTCGTTAAATCCAACTCTGTGTATTGTTTTATCACTAATGCACGCGTGTGTTTTCTTACCTGGAGGGTGTGGAGGTCACTTGATGTTGTTCCTGAATAAGCTGTGCGGTTTGGTGAGGTTCTTCTCTTGCTGCCTGCACTAGGGCTTTACGGAGAGCATGCTGGGATCTCCTCTCCCTCCTGAAGCCCCTCTGCTCCCTGCAAAGGTGCATGTGTTTCTGTCTCAGGTACGAGCAGAAGCCTGCCAAACGCTCAGCACGGGACCTGCTGCCACTGTCAGACAGGAAAGAGAAATCATCAGATCAGCAGTTTTTTAAAAATCCACTGCTGTGTTGAAGAGAGGAAATAAGCGTTCGGGCCATTCCAGAAATGTGAAAACTTATGAAACTCAATAAACAAGCATGTTGGTGGTCGTAACTTGCATTTATATTAAAGAGATCTGTCATCATTTACTTCCACTGGTTCCAATCTTGTTTTAGTTTTTTTCTTCTGTTCAACACAAAGAAAGATACACTGAAGAACGCTGGAATAAAACAGCCACTGACTTCAATAATATGTTTTGTTACTACCATGTATGTCAGTGGCAGCTTTTTTCCAACATTCTTCAGAATATCTTGTTTTGTTTTCATTTTCAAAGTGGAGTTTGGAACCACTTTATGAAAAATCACTCAAAAAACTCATTAATGGTGTAAATCTTAAGACAAAACAAAAGCTCTGACATGATTTAACACGTCAATATCTCAGGCATGTGGTTTAGTTTAGGACAAGCCTTAACAATTATCTGCAAAACCGGGTAGAAATCAGTTTAAAATCATGCTAAGCCCTACTCACACTGTGAGATTTTTAACCACGATTTTGTCATCTGAGACAAATTTGGGAAATCCTAAAAGATTCCTGAAATCCTAGGCTTAAATCGGTGATCTTTGATCGTTGGTTTGACATGTTCACTGACAGCCGCTTAGCGCCCGTTGTGATTAGATTGTTCTTGCAGTGTCAGAAGATTTCAGAGACTTTCCTGCAGTGTAACAACAGCTGTGATGAGCGTCAATCCAAGAAACAATAGGAGGCGCAATCCATGCGACAATTCAAATGACCATGGGGAAATGTCAAAGCTGTTTTTTTTCTTCCTGGTATTATTATTATTGAGATGTTCTGTGTGCAAAATTGCCACTACAGATTGTTTATGTTTGCTGTGAGGAATCAATTCAGAATTTGGGATAGTGATAGTGTAACGGGTGGATGATGTCAAAATCCGAGGGAATTTCTTTTCCATGTTTGGTGCATCTTCATTGTCGTTCAGTCTGACATTATGATGGATGAGATCTTACAGTGTGACTTGGGAGCCATGTTCGTGCAGTCTGACATGCTACAATCGTTCAGGATAATAAAAAAAAACATTTTACTTAAAAAAAACGTATAGACGAATTACCATGTTTGTAAACATTCAGGCATATTATATATATTATTTACATAATGCTTTCAGCATATTATAACAGCTTGGTCACCCAGTGATAAGCACAGTTATTCTGCAAAATTAACATTAAAGTGAGCGACTTTCGTCTGACAGGTCCATTTGCCATTTGTATTGGTCAGTTTCTAACAACCTAAAATCGACCAAATATCAACATCATTCAACGTCATTATTGGACATCAAAATAACATTATCTTTAGACGCTAGCTAGACATTGAATTTAGGTCACCTGATGTCAAAAACCTTAATCGAACCTAATATTAACGGCTTATGACGTTGTGTGCCTGCTGGGCTATAACTAAATGCACTACAGAATGGTCGTTTACACAAATCCACAAATGACATGTAAATGCATCAGCTTTTTACAGCAGAGTACTCTTGAGTACTTTTAAAAGGGCTACTTTTTACTCATACTTTGAGTAATATTTACAACAGGTACTTTTACTCTACTTGCACTACATTTTTAGACAAGTAATGGTACTTAAGTATGATTTTCCAGTACTCTTTCTACCACTGGTTGGTAATTCCTCTATTGCATCAGTATGTCTATTTCACTGTTTAATAAAAATACATTTAACTAAACACTACATTAAATACACTAAATTTCACCTCAGCAAACTTGCAACTGGGCTGCAAGATTAATTAAAATTCATTGAATATTAAACTTATTAATCCTTGTGTATTTTTTAAATTGACTACCCTTTCGTTATGTTTGTGGCTGTTTTCGCCTCATTGACTTTCATTATACTGACATTTTTTGATTACAAAGCCATGACACCATATAATCATGCATTCTTGATTGTTTTGAAAAAAATCCAAAGCATTTTTTCCAAATTATGTGTCACAATAAGATTTGTTACCAAAAATCATTCTAATCATAATTAGAATCATTCACATTCATAATCATTTTGATCATTTTAATCACCATGTGTCTTAAAAATGGAAAACAGCTTTTCCATACACTGCCATAAACGATTGTAAAAGTATTGTGGAGTGACTTCGGTATTTGGATAGGTATTCATTTGTGACTTAAATAATTCACCCAAAATTAAAAATGTACTCACTGTTTACTCAGGCAGTTCCAAACCTGAAAACTTTTGTAATGGTTGCTTCCATAGTAATAAAAACAAATACCAGGGAAGTCAATGGTTACCCATTTACAACATTTTTAAAAATAACTTTTTTGTGTTCAACTGAAGAACCTTAAACAGGTTTGTGACAAGTGAAGATGGAGTAAATGATGACAGAACTATCCCTTCAAGTGTAAGACCCAAAGACCTGTATTATAATGTGTTTGGCATTAAATAGAGTATGAACTGTACCTTTCCTCAGAGCGCTTCTCTTGTAGTCTATGGCACTGATATGACACAAGTTTCCAGTCTCCATCTTCCTCGTCGCTGTCTTCTGACCAGTCAAGCCCTGGAACACAAGCTGCGTTTGTCACAATTCAATCTAAATTACCCTTTGAATGTCAAAACCTTAGGCCACAGTTGCTTACCTAAATGTGAGTTCAGGTCTTGAAACCTCCCCTTGTGTTGGTCCATCAATCTATGTAACTTCTTCAAACATGGAGCTTGTTGTTGCATGGCAACAGCGCATTTTTTGATTAATCGACTTTGTGTGTCATCACAACATGGTGCCATCCCTGAAGCTGCAGGGACAACCTTTTTGTCAAAAGCATGATTAAGGTCCAGTTTAATCTTGTTATCAGTTGGATCTTTTGAGCCCTGATGGGTGTCCTGAAGACTTGATGAGGTTTTGAATAATGAACCTGAACGAACTGTAGGAGTTGCTGCAACGGGGGAGGAGGGGATTATGGGTGTTTGTGTGGTTCTTCCAGTCAAAGGAGGAGGGAGACAAGAATGTGGAAGGGTTGAAGGAAGAGAGAAGGTTCTGAGATGGTTTGTGTCCACGCTGTGATCTTGCTGCTTCTGTTTATGGTTCAGAGATTGACCTTCTTGAGGTTTCTTCAAGAATACGCCACTAGATTTTAACATTTTTTCTTCCTTGCAAAACGCAAAGGGATCCGAGGGAAGTAAACAAACCAGGGCTGGTGGAGGGGATGGAGGTAAGATCTCAAGTCCGTTGTGGGTCTTCAGAGCCAAGGATGGAACAGTAATATTGAGGGCCAGAGACTCGATGGTATCTTGTTTCTTCTTTCGCTCCTTCTTGGGAAGGACACCCATAACCTGAAGGTGACTATTACAATACCTGAAAGTCACATACACTGCTTTTAGTAGTCTTTTAACTAGGGATGTCCCGATCAGGATTTTTTGCCCTTGAGTCCAAGTCATTTGATTTTGAGTATCTACCGATACAAAAAACCTGATTCGATATTTCTATAATACATAAAAAAAGATAAAGAACAGCGAAGAAACAGATCCAGGATGTGCCAGTAATGTGCTTTTAGGAATAACTATAGATGTGTATGCATAGATGCATAACTATAGATGTGTTAAAAATAATGAGAATTATATATATATATATATATATATATATATATATATATATATATATATATACACACACACACATATACATACATACACATATACATATATATTTAAGCCTGATCGGGAGGTAATGTCCAATTCCGATGGAGTCTGAAACCACATGATTGAGCTCGATTTCCAATCATGTGATCAGATCTGGACATCGCTACTTTTAACACTTGTCAACTGTTCAAATTGACTACCCTTTTGTTATGTTTGTGTTTGTTTTTGCCCATTGACTTCCATTATACTGACAATTTTTGATTGCAAAGGCATGATAGTATATAATCATGCATAAGGCTGGGCGAATTTATAATCAATCAAATTTTTCCAGGCCAATTTTTTCAATTACTTTCCCTACCATGTGTGAAGTAATTTGATCCCGCTCTGTTAAGGCTGAATAATATTTATTGTATTATGATATATACTTATTATATTTTTTATGATATTATACTTCTGCCAATGGCACATGCACTAGTGATGCGCGGATGGCGGTTATATCCATGGGTGCTGCAGATAATCCGCGGGTCGGGCAGGTCAGGTAATAAAAAATACATTATGATTAATTGCGGGTGGGTCGCGGGTGGATGTTTAATTATTAATGATTTTTGCTTTGTAATTTTTAATCACATTTGTTAAAGCAGAAAAGGAGGCGAAACCAATCCGAGAGAAACTTTAAAAGGAGAATTAAAAACAAAAAAGGAAGGAAAGAAAGATGGAAAAGTGCCGTGTGGGAGCATTTTAGCAAAGGTTAACGAGGTTGTACGTGTTGTGCTGGGTATGTAATAGGTAGGCCCACACGGAATCTGCACGCCAAGAATTCCGCAGATTTTGTAGGCCATCTTTATTTTTGTTTATTTACTTGTGTAAATTTATATTTATTCAATTTTTTTATTTTAATAATATTATTGACTAATATGAAAACATTCATATGATTTATTTACATAACAGTTTGCAAAGTCATATTTTCTGTCTTTTAGTAGAGATATCATATAAGAGACTTGCATTGTTTACCAAATAAATTGAATCTAATTGGATTTGCATTGTAAACATTAAATAAAAGTTAAAACGGTATCTTTTTTTATTTCATATATTAAGTTTTTAGTTATGATACTCCCAAAATCATTCCGCATAAATCCGTAGATTTTCAACAATATTTTGCACAGAAAAAGTCCGTAGATTTTGTCTGGCCCTAGTAATAGGCTATGCAACGGCTTTCTATGAAAGCCACAAGACCGGTAGGTACCTCAAATATGAAACATCCCGTGTGTGCAAAATCGAAAGGCCGTTCAAATTAAAGTCAGACAACAACTTTGAGTTCTTACATTCGTCAGGACAGCAAAAAATACCACTGGAAGTTACGTGGATGCATGTGTGGACCTGTGCTGCCTTGATATACAGTACACCTCTTCCATGTTGTCTTTGGCAAGGGATGCGCAGATTAGCTCACTGAATCTGCTGTTAATATAGAATGATCCACGCTGACCTATCGTCATGCTTAAAACAGAGAATTAGAATTATTAAAGTGACGATCAGAATTATTAAAGTGAACTATTAGCCCCCTGAATTATTTGCCCCTTTGTTTTTTTCCTCAATTTCTATTTAACAGAGAGAAGCTTTTTTCAACACATTTCTAAACATAATAGTTTTAAGAACTCATTTCTAATAACTGATTTATTTTATCTTTGCCATAATGACAGTACACAATATTTTACTAGATATTTTTCAAGACACTTCTATACAGCTTAAAGTGACATTTAAAGGCTTTTAAAGGCTAGTTTAATTAAGTTAACTAGGCAGGATAGGGTAATTAGGCAAGTTATTGTATAACAATGGTTTGTTCTGTAGACTATTGAAAAAAATATAGCTTAAAAGGGCTAATAATACTGACCCTAAAATGACTTTAAAAAATTATAAATTGCTTTTATTCTAGCGGAAATAAAACAAAAAAAGACTTTATCAAGAAGAAAAAATATTATCAGACGTACTGTGAAAATTTCCTTGCTCTGTAAAACATCATTTGGGAAATATTTAAAAAACAAAACAAAATTCAATAGGGGGTGGGGGGTGCTGACTTCAACTGTATATATATCAGATAAAATTATATGTGCAGGCGGGTGGATGAATAATATGAAGCTGCGGATTCATGACATTTCAGCTGATCCACGCATCTCTAACATGTACAATCCGACGATGACTTCGCATACAAGTCACAACGACACGTAGCACAAGCTTTGTGATTGATCTGTTTGGTAGCGGTGATGATGGTGGAGCTGCGTTTTAGGCAATGTGTGTTTTAATTTCAGTTGTTCAGCGTTGATGTTCAAGAAATATTCATAGATAGTAGACAGTGTGCGTGTGTATTTTAAAATCAAGTAATGCACCCCAAATTCAAAAATCTCTCACTTGTAATATCGTTCATAAATCGTAATCGAGTTAAAATGTTCAATTAATCGAGATTTTGATTTTAGGCCAAATCGCCCAGCCCCAATCATGCATTCTTGATTGTTGCTGGTTTTCCCTGTTGAGGTCAAATGTGTCATTTTCACTGTTGATTATCGGTTGGTAACATTAATCTTTTAGACTGACGTGTGCAAAAACATTTCTGGCTTTTTATGTGGAGTTCTGTGGAGTAAAACAGCAGATCATACTGTGTGGGCATAAATACACTCACTATGCTTACTATGTTCTGAGAGCTGAGCAGTGTTGTAAAGTAACAAATTACAACGTTGTGGGGAAAAATAGAGTTTACATCAGAACCCAACGTCAGGCTGACGTCAATGTCCAACCTGAAATCAACCCAATATCAATGTTTAATGATGTTACAGCTTGACGTTGTGTCGTTACCACTTTGACATCATGTTGGATTTTGGTTGCCATACCTGACCAATAAATGTCAGTATTTGACGTCAATATGACGTTGGTTTAAAATGTTGGCTCAACGTTGGATTTTGATCACTTTCAAACACAACTTAAAATCAACCAAATATCAACGTAATTTGATGTTATTGGACATAAAAATAATGCTGTCCTTAGACGTTGGCTAGACATAGAATTTTGGTCACCTGACATCACAACCTAAATCTAACCTAATTTTATTTTCTGAGCAGTAACTAAATGCTCTACAGAATGTTACGTTTACACATCCACAAATTACATAGAAACGCATCAGCTTTTTACAGCGTAACACTCACAACTCACTACCCTTGAGTACTTTTGAAAGGTCTACTTTTACTCATACTCTGAGTAAATTTTAAAAACAGATACTTTTACTCTACTTGCACTAAATTTTTAGGCAAGTAATGGTAGTTTTACTTCAGAATGATTTTTCAGTACACTTTCCACCACTGGAGCTGAGCTGCTTATTTAGATTTCCCAGACATGTCAAGATAAGTGCGCAAAGGTCTCTCTTGGTCTCTCTTTCTCTCTCTCTCTCTCTCTCTCTCTCACACACACACACACACACACACACACACACAATACTCCATATAGAAGGCAGAAACTGAGCTTTTTTGCTGATAATCAACAATAAAAAAAATGTCAAATTTACCTCTTCCCAACTGGGAAAACAAGCAACAACGAAGAATGCATGGGGTGTCATAGCTTTGTAATCAAAAAGTGTCATTATAATGGTAGGCAATGGGGCAAAAACAGCTACGAACAATATGAAACAGTAAATTTTCAAAGCATTTTCCCTAAGTAAGTGTCAAAAAAAGATTTGTCACCAAAAATCATTCCATTTGCTGAAACACAAAGAAAGTTGTGGCCAAATTAGGACTCAAAATCACCCCGGAGTGGATGAAATCATCCCCAACAGAACATATAGGTTAAACATGCAAATTATTTTCTTTTAACAAACGTTATTCCAAAAACCTACTTGCGGTCATGAGCCTTGGGTATTGGGTTGGTGCAGCGCTGGCTATTGTACTTGGCTACATATTCGCACTGCCTGAAGGGAGCAGTTCGGTCCTCCAGCACATGGCGGATGCAGAAAGCATAACCATTGAGCCTGCGCTGCTTGCAGAGCTTTGGACTGTATGAGCACAGAGGCTTGTGGTCCACCTCCGAATAGTGGATGTGTTTGCCTTCATACATCCCAAGGCTGGAACTCTCCGGAACATCAGCTGACGAATTAACGGTATGTGAATGAGAGACAATTAGGAAATAAATTTCAGTAATTTACAATAGAATCAACAGGCTATTATGCATGATGGGTGCCAACTCCAAACTGAGGCTAAACACTGTGCATTACTCTATCAAATTATTCAAAGAATACGGCTAATTTTTTAGTCAATCCAAACAAGATTCTGATTCATTTAAAGTCAAACCAAAAATAATAACTTAATATTAGCAATATTGTTCTGTTTATTAAACACACACTATGCAATTTGGTTGACAGTTCTATAAAAGAATATGGATTCTGACTGACTGTCAATGTTAGACTGGAGAAAGAGATCATTCCAAATCTGACTCCAATTATATTAAAAATTATTCCAATTATATAAAAAATTAAGATTATTAATAATTATAATCCTGTCTGTGAACAGGCCTTTAGCATATGGTGTCCTGTTTTCTCTTAACTATTTACAAAATCAAAGGTTTGTGATATCTACACTTTAAATGAGATTTAGAGTTTAAAAACCATGTAGTGTATACCAGAATTTAATAGATCCATTTTATTAACCTCAATTGCAGGAAACTCCAGCTTGATTCTGAAGTTCGGCTAAACTGTATACTTTGCAGACACATAATGATAGCTAGCTGACATTTAGAGAGCATGTGAATCAAAGCTATCGGATCTGGAATAGTGAGTTTCTAGCACTTACTAATGTATACAAAACCATAAAGGTTATGTCTCTATAATCAAAGTCGACCAGCTATAAAACCCTGAACATAAAAATGACACACTTGCTTATCCACGTCAAGTGACATTCAATTTAAAAGGAGCTTTCATTATATGCTAGAATCACCTCCGACATTTAACAAATCTGAACTGCGTTTCAAAGCACCCCTCAAAGCATGCAGTGTGTAGGTTACTCAGCATAAACAGCTCAAACCATTAAATATTAAAGTGACAGGAAGACTGGAAAGTAACCCGTTTCAAGCAATCAATGACACTTAAAAAATAGCTGGTGTAAGCAGAGCTTTTAGCAGGTGAAGCACTAAATCATAAAACGATGGCTCATAAAAGTGTTTGGGCAGAGTACAATACGTTTGACATGCAAAGCAACTTTGAAAACGCAAGGGGACGGTGGACAACCCGCCTACTACTCTATCATGTACTTGGGCAGCACTATCAGTTACTTTTGAGGCAAGGATTGAGCAAGTTGGTGTAGCGCCGAAGTAACACTTTTGATTCTTTATACGGAAAGATACGGTCAAAAAATGTAAAACGGAAGAATGTTATTCTTTGTTGCGACGTAGAAACATTTCCGGCGTGTTTTGAAACTTTGTAACGTTTGTCGGAACACTTATTTAAGTGGCTAAGCCACTCGGGACCGATAATAAGCAATAATACCCGTCAACCGAAAATACGCCTCGTCGACTACCGGAGACGTTTGAAAGTTTCGAGGTTCTTAAATCCGGAGTAGTTTAGCGCATTTGCGTTGTAATAATTTTACAAGAAACTCCGGTATCTGTTACACATTTTGACAACAAATGTTCCTTAATTTGTGCGTAATTCGTAGTTACCGTTGGCCTCTGAAACCTTCCGAATCCCCCCGAGTCGAGTAACGAGGCACCCGCCTTCCAGTCCGCAATAAGCGGGGTTCCGCCTTCACTTGAGTCCGATGCTTCCCGGCAGCCGCTCAGCCTCCGGTCGCTGCGGCCTGTGCTAAACAAGCTACGCTTATCTTTTCATACGGTCGACGGCTACTGCTCCTAACGGGGCTATTCAGCATCTACCTATCCACCCTCCGCTAGCGGAATTACTTTTTAACGCATGCATATAATTTTATACGAATCCTACAGGCACATCTTTGTCGATTATTGAAATAAAACTAGCCGTACACAAGGAGAAGGGGTGTTGGTTTAGTCATCGGATGCGAGGCTTCTTACAGCACAACTACAGGCACTGGGGGGACATGACAACAGCCAACAGTGCAACAACAACCTCTGCAACCATTTTGGAATTCAACTTTGTATGTTCATTGTCGGCTTGTAGAAAGATGACAGACCTCGCAAACACATAATACAGATTGAACATTTGACTGTGCGTCTGTCATAAGTGTTCGGGCCGGTGAGAAGTTGTATTTAAGCCGCACAGATTGACTTTAAGTTTGAGGGATCTCCCCCAAAGTCTTTTCCGACAGCCTCCTCTTACGCGTCTCATCCATGCATGGAATGACATCACCAACTTCAAATTCACTGCAATCCCATGTGCCAAGATAACATTAGTTTGTGTCAAAATTTCTTTCGCTGCTATATCAACAAACTATTATCAAGACGACAAAGCTCGAGATAAAAACTCTGAAGCAGGTGTTAGTGGGTGCAGAGAGATTTCGAAGCGTGTCTAAAGGTTGCCCCCTATCAATCCTCTTCAGTGATGTCAGCATAATCCTGACACAGTTGCAGAAAAATTGTATGCAAAAGTGTTAGTAGGCATTAATAAAGATGTTGTTTCCATGCCCCAGAGTTAAAAACAAAATCATGATAAATCCATTCAGTTGCTATTTAAGAAAATAAAATGAATTAAAAATAGTTCAACAACTACAGCTTGTTCTCTGCATTACACTGCACTTGAACCTATAAAGGGATAGTTCACCCAAAAACTCATATACTCACTCTTTACTTGTTCCAACCCTGTTTTATTCATCCGTTGAACACAATACAAGATATTTTGAAGAAAGCTGTAGCCATTAACTTCAATAGTAGAATCAACAAATGGAAGTGAATGGTTACAGGTTTTTAGCTATGTTCAAACTATCTTCTTTTGTGTTCAACAGAATAAAGAAACTAATAAAGGTTTGCAACCACTTTAGGGTAAGTAAATTTAAAAGAAAGCATTTTTCTCCTCTCATTTCCATTCTAGCCTCCAAATACACAGATTTTCTGCTGAGAATGTGCTATGAATACCCAGCGATGTAAATGGCGACAATAGTATACTGATATAATACAATTTTATTCATCATAATAAGAGCTTTCCAAAACAAAGCAGACCTCATTCAGATTCATTGTGGGAATGAAAACTTTACAACACCGTTCAAAGCCTATTTAAATATGAGCACGTTTAATTAGGCTCTTGTGAAGCCCGTGCAAGAACACAGAGAGCGGAGTATGCAGAAACAGGTATGTGTTCGTTCCTATACATGACAAAGACTACTTTTGTGCGTAGTACTACAGACAGATTGGTATGCCTGAAAGGTTTTTAACAAATTGAGGGCTCATCGACTGCTGCAGCTCCCTCTGTCACAGCCTTCACACACTTGGCCATTGTCGGAGAAGCTCTGCTGATGGGGTCTGTGGTGGAAGACAATCAAAGACAAAAATAAATAAGTTGAAAGACATGCATTTTGGCTACAGCATTACATTATTGTATTTAAATAATAATAATAATTTAATTAATGTATTTGTTACTCTACCTGTCATGTAGAAATCCTTTACTGTGAGCTGAGGAGGGACAAGAGGAGCTGCAAGCATTGACTGATTCACAGCCTGAGGAGAGAGAAGGACATCAGTGATCTGTTCAAACTGCAGATTTTCAAACAAAATTTGTACTTAGAGTGGGAAAAAAACACTTACATTTGAAAGCTCATGGGCCTGTTTGAAATAATTGGCTTCCTCTACATCATCATATCTCACCAGGTTAGGAGAAACCTCAGCCAGCCTTCTCCTTACCTCATCAAGTGTGTCATACGGGAGTGTGACTCCTGCCAACTGAGTACACACACACACACACACACACACACACACACACACACACAGACACAAAAAAAATCAACAAAATAAGAATCTACACTAAACAACATGCACTTTATTCTAGAATACAGCTCTATCTTATGGATGTGCACAATTGTAAGTTTATCTCTTTAAATTCCCTCCTTGAATATGTAGACATAGAGTTTGGATCTCATAATTGCAAGCTGTAAACTTGTATTTGCGAGTTAAAAATATATATATAAAAAAAAATCGTCTCAAATATCAGTTAGAAAGCAATTAGTTGTACCTTTTTTGATCCAACTACTCACAAAATATTTTCTTTTTTTTCGCTATTTTTGTTTAAACCACTGCATTTCCTTATAAAATCATATCTTATAATTATATAATTATAAGGTTTGATTTTTGTAGTTAATTTCTGATAATAGACCAAGTTCTGCCAAGGTACATTTAAAGTCAGAATTATTAGACCCCCCCCCCCCATATTTTTTTCTTTTTTAAATATTTTCCAAACTATGCTTAAAAGAGCAAGGAAATTTTCACAGTATGCCTGATAATATTTTTTTCTTCTGGAGAAAGTCTTATTTGTTTTATTTCAGCTAGAATACATTTATTAATAGAATACATTAATTAATACATTACATTAAACCATGTAATGATGGTTTATTGTGTAAACCATCATTACACAATAACTTGCCTAGTTAACCTAATTAACCTTTTTAAGCCTTTGAATGTCACTTTAAGCTGTATAGAAATGTCTTGAAAAATATCTAGTAAAATATTATGTACTGTCATCATGATAAGATATAATAAATCGGCTATTAGAAATGAGTTATTAAAACTATTATGTTTAAAAATGTGTTGGAAAAAATCTTCTCTTCGTTAAACAGAAATCGGAGAAAAAATAAACAGAGGGGCTAATAATTCTGACTTCAACTCTATATGAACAATATAAGGAACAGATAGTTTATTGTTAAAGGGATAGTTCACCCAAAAATTTATTAATTTATATATTTATTGTCAACTTATGGCTATTTAATGGCAAATTAAATGTGAAATGTGAAATGGATATACATAAAATATTACATGATAAAAACAAATTCATATCACAACAAAAAGTTACACAGACAAATATATAAATAAATAAAAAATTCACAAAAAATATATTCAAAGTTAAATAAGATTTTCAGTTCAATTTTTGGTTAATAACTCAAGATTCTTCCTGGTGGTACCTTTTAAAAAATGTCCAAAGTACTCTCCTTATAAATTTTGTCTAATGGTATTCAAATTTCCAAATTCCAACAAAATATGTTTTATGGTAAAAGCAGCTTGGCTCACACCAAAATTTAAATTCTGTCATCATTTACTCATAATCCACTTGATCCAAACCTGTTTGACTTTATTTCTTCTAAAGCAGCCATTAGCTTAGTTTCTTTCCACCTATTTTTAATGCGTATAAAAAAAAAGGTTGATGGAAACGCCAAGATGCGCATACATTTTGAAAATGCACATAAAAACCATATGCGGATAACTGAGTAGGATAAACTTTTATTTTATAAGAAAAGATGCGAATAAACTACGATGGAAACACTTTCACTGAACAAATTCCAGTACGTGCATTAAAAAAGGTCATGTGATTTTGTTATGAGAGATCATGTGATGATGAAAATGTGTGCAAATAGATAAACCAGGAGGCTGAGCACACTGTAAAACATCTGAAATGTTGTTTTGGTCATTCTAAAACGCCTTAACCATTTCAGTATTAGTGTCACTATATTATTAATTACTTCCAGGATTGTCAAAAGCGCCTTTAAAAGCCACCGCGTGTTCACTGCGTGTCAGGATTGCCTTCTGAGGTGCAAGTCATTTATTAAATGAAGAAAAGATTCACACAGCTTCTCCTACCACAGAAAATTCTGTTTTTACTGTTGATATTTGGCACCAGTTAATCAGAAAGTGACGATTTTGTTCACTTTGACTCAGTTGGAAACACCACTTGATTCGCAAGCCTTTTATGCGATAATCTAGTTGTGCGCATAAAGTTCATTTGCATTTTTGGATGGAAACATAGCTATTGTAATACATAGTAAGAACAAAGAATACTATGGAAGTCAATGACAGTATTCATTGAACATTCTCCAGAATATCTTGAAATTCATAAACAATTTGAACCACCTAAGTGAGAGTAAATGGTGAGGAAATTTTAATTGTTAAATCTATCCCTATAAAGTACAAATTATAAAAAGTTTACCTCAGAAATGGCACGCAGTATCTTCCAGTCCTCACGTGCCATACCAGGAGCGGTAACTGCCACCCTGGTCTGCTGGGCACGGCCCTCTGTGTTGACGTAGGTGCCAAACTTTTCAGTGTACGCCGCACCAGGCAAGATGACATCAGCAATAGGTGCACCTACATCACCATGATGACCTGGACAAGCATTTGATGCCATTAAACCCAAACTAACATGATTGAATGCAAGCAGCTCACCTTTAGATTTCTGAATTCAGGGGTGTCCAAACTCGGTCCTGGTGGGCCAGTGTCCTGCATAGTTTAGCTTCAACTTCCTTCAACACACCTGCCAGGAAGTTTTTGTATACCCAGAAAGAGCTTGATTAGCTGGTTCAGGTGTGTTTAATTGGGGTTCGAACTAAAATATGCAGGACACCGGCCCTCCAGGACCGAGTTTGGGCATTCCTGGCGGCATTTAACACAAAAAAATACAACTGTAGTTACTGACCCTGGTAAACGATAAAGCTATCTTTGGGAAGGTCTGCTCTGGTGATGCATCCGGCATCAGCTCCCAGGAGAAACAGCACTTTGGGAGGGTTGTTCCGAATGGCATCAACACCAGGTTTATAACCCAAGTCTAGGGCTGCCACTTGACTGGCCACCCTACAAACGTGTTTATGATAACATCAGAGCTTGTGGAAAGAAAATAGTCTACATACACAATTCTTTTAAATCACAGAGAACATCACAACTAAGACAAAGTAGGCAATAGCTGACCTGTGCAGTACATTGAGAACCTTCCATCCCTCCTCAACACCACTGCTGGCCCGAGCATTTTGAGCAATTGTGGACACAGCCTTTAAGATGGCTGCCCCATCATCCCTCTGAAGAGCAGAGCTACCCACCACTACGATAGGCTTTTTGGCTTGGCTGAGGTCCTGAAATACAAACTCTAATTCAATGGGTAGTTTCTGATATTGTCATGCTTGGGGACAATGCATGACTAGCCAGTTAAAGCTATTTTAAAAGATTAGTTCACCAAAAAATCAAAATTCTGTTATTAATTACTTGCCCTTAAATAGTTTTAATCCCTTAGAGACCTTCATTAATTTTCAGAACACAACTTAAGATATTTTAGATGAAATCAGAGAGCTCTCTCATCCTCCACAGACTGCAATGTTCCAAAGACGTTCAACAATCAGAAAAGGTAGCAAAAACATCGTCAAAACATTTGCTGTGACTTCAGAGGTTCAACTGTAATCATACAAAGCTCCAAGCTCCCATTGTAAAAACAATTTTGTTCTCCTATGTCTTTCGCATCAAATTAGAATGCTTGCATGTTGCACTACTGACTCCAAGGCTGTGGTTCCCAAAGTGGAGGTCAGGGGACATTGACGAGGGGTCTCTTGGTGATTTCCAAAACTTTTATTAAACTATTAGAATTACCATATTTTATTCATAACCCACAAACATAGATTAATAGTTATGCTAAAGAAACAATAACATACAAATAAAAATCCATCAGCCTTTACATTTTTTATATAAATATTAAATTAAATTAATAAATGACTATAAAAACATTATATAGTTATTAGACCGTTGCATTTCTGTTAGGGATGCACCGACCCCGATACTTGGATTTGATACCGCATATTTTTGCTGGATCAGGTATCCGCTAGCTGGTGCCAATCCAAATCTGTTCTTGCGCGTGTGCTATATTCTGTGTTTATAAATTAACTAAGTTATGAAGGTAGCCTATTATCAGGCACTAGAAAGTTGTCATGTAGGCCTACTATATCCCAAATGTTCTGAAGCTATTCTACAGTTATTGTGAAGCACAGATGAATATTTAAGTGGTTAAGTTCACGTTCAGTTCAGTGCTTTCCGTCATACTTCCAACTGAGTTTATTCTTCCAAGGGGAATACTTTCAGTGTTGCGAATAGTTTGTAAAGCCTGGCTCATTGTGACGGAAAATTATTTATTCTAATATAGGCTACTCTGAAACTTAATATTTCCCTGTAATTTTATTTATATCAACATTTTATTTAACAGACCAGTTTGTGTTTTAGAGCTGAAGCATATAAACGGACCTTGTTTTGAACTTTCTCCATCTCACTCATGGTGAGATTTGGCAAGGGATTATTAAGTAAAACTGGCCTCAGACAGTTTAGTTTAGTCTGTGTCAAACCTGCAGGAAAATATCAGGCTTTGCTAAAAACCATGATATAGTTTTTGATACCTATTCTGGACTTTAGACATCCCGAGACATAATTGTTATTTATGAGAGCTAATTTGAGTTCCGAAGAGGAACGAAGATCTTAGGGGATTGTAATGACATGAGGTTGAGCAATTAATAACAGAATTTTGATTGTTGGTTGAGCTAACCCTTTAAAGCTAGCAAACTTCAACACCACCATATAATGCTACCTTGCAGAAAGGATGTGATCCAGCAGCAATGTCCTGCAGAACCTGTGTGGTTTCACCCAGATGGTTGTAAGAATAGCTCAGATCAACATCATGACCCACCATGGCCACTTGGAGCTCATTATGCAACCAACTAAAAAATGGGATAAAAGAAAACAGCAAGGTGGAGTGAAATGACGCCCAGTCGTATGGTTAAAACAGTTGCAAACAACATGCAGTGGTTGTACCTCTTGCGGATACGTGCATTGAAGAGAGGAGCCTCATAACGAGGGTTTGTTCCAATCAGAAGCAGAAGGTCACACTCCTCAATACCAGTGATACGGCTGTTCAAGAGATAATTCGAGCGCAGGTCGGATCTAAGGAGACAAGAGAGCAGAATTAGTTTCAATGCTTTAGGAATAGTTACACCAAAAAAAGAACAGTCTGTCATCAATTGTGACAAGAAACCAAAATATTTTAAACAATAAATGAAGATATTTCCCTCCATTAAAAGTACATTACACAATTATTTTTTATCTTTAAAACTATTTATGAAGATATTGTAAAAGTTAACCACTTGGAATTCAAAGCACAAATGTTCTTGTTTAACTGGCGCCAAGCAAGACCGTATGAGCTGTTTTTTTTTCCATATTTAAAAGTACTAATTCCATATTTAAAAGTGCTGATGATTAATGTTTTATGTGAATAAAAGCCTAAATAAAATCTATTCATCAAATGATCCCTATAAACACTCTTATTTTTAAGTTTGAGCTTTAATGAATGGAGTGAAATCTTTTAGGTTACATTCAAATTAACTTAATTTTGCATTTAAAAAGATAAACGAAAGTTTTAGGGGTTTAGAATGACACAAAGGTGAATAAATTATCACAGTTTTTTTTTCTGGGCCAATTATCAGTAAATCAATCAGCACTTCTGAAATCAAGTCCACCAATAATTCAATAAGGATAACTGTTGTTACATGTTTAAGTTAAAATAGCTTGAAAGGCAAAGCAGGAACTACGTTTTTTAACGTTTTGAGTTTATAAATTACAAACAAAATTACAGTTGCTTTGGTGTTCTGGGTGACTGCAAAGTGGTTACTTATTTGCACAAGTAAATATCCTTAGTCATACAGTAAGTCATAAGGATTAGTGCTTCCTGAAATAATAATAATAATAATCTGTAATCATTTACACACCCTCAAGTCATTTAAAATACATAAGAAATTAAGTTTTCTTCAGAATATAAATGAGGATATTTTAATAGAAATCTTGGATTCATGTCACCCATGACTGTTGCTTTAAAATCTAAAAAACATTGAGTCGTTTAATCCAATAATCTTGATAATTGTGATTAGTTTATGAGATGAACAGATTAATGTAGGCCTCTATTCTCAAAGGAACATTAATCAGCAAATATTCACACCATCTTAATTTGGTCACAGAAGCTCAAGCTCGCTGGTTTGATGTTGATGTGAAAAAAGGTCGAAAAAAGACTCTCTCAAGAACCAATAAGCTGTTTTCATGCATCAAAGTTTACGTGGATTTATGTTTTTGGTCTGTTGATAAACATTTTTAACTGTGTGTCTTGAGTGAAAGGAATTCAATGGAGGAACTAAAATGTCTAGTCATTAAAAATACCTTTATTTGTGTTGTAATGGTAAACAAAAGTCTTTGGATTTGCAACAACTTGAGGGCGAGTACATTATGACAATTTCCAGTTACACTATTTTAAGTCACATTAACTACTGTGTACTAAAAATAAGTACAATGCACTTATTGTGTTGATATGATACTGCAGACAATTTATAAGGGCTTTTTAAGCTGGGATACATGTAGGGTTAGGGACAAGTTTGGTGGTATAAGTAGGTTTAAGGGAGGGTTAAAGTGTAAGTGTAATTACATGCAAATAATTTTGAAATACACGTACAATGCATGTTCATGTATGTACATAATAAGTGCATTGTACCAAATTATTCATTTATTTGTTTTATTTTATTTTTAATAATTCTTTTTTAGGGGTTTTCACCTTTATTGGGATAGGACAGTGGAGATTTTACAGAAAGGAAAGTGTGGGGAGCAGAGATAGGGGAAGGATCGGCAAAAGACCTCAAGCTGGGAATCGAACTCGGGTCGCCATGAGCACCTTGGTGCTATGTGTCGAAGCACTTACCACTAGGCTATTGGTGCAGACCAAATTATTCATTTATATGTTCATAAATGGTGGATATGGTAGATGTGACTTAAAATAAAGTGATGGCAAATTTACATCATTTAAAATGGGTAAACTAACCGGTTTGAGTAATAGCCAAAATAGATGTTTGCAATAAAAGTAGTATTACTTCTATGTATAAACTAGTAAATCCTTGCAATCAGTGTGAACAAAAAATAATTATGACTGAAATTAGGACAGACAGTGTAAAGATTTTTATGAGGACTCACCCAGCACCAGCCATTGGGAAGATCTCCTCAGTGCAGAGAGACTCGCTGTCCAGTTTGTTCAGCAGGTCCTTCAGAGCCACCAGTGCCTCAGCATCCACCATCCCACCAGCAATAGCTCCAATCTCAGAACCTTTAACTCCCTGGAGCTGCAAAACATAAATCCCAACCACTGAAACTTTTGTCTACAAATGTCACAGTGCATCACACTAAACTGATTCTTGAACGCTTCAGGTTTATAGTATGCAGTCACTTACTGCTCCGGCCACACGCGTAAGGACATCTTCCCAGGTGGTGGAAACCAGCTGACCACTAGCATCCTTTACCATGGGCTGGGTCAGACGCTGCCTCTTCAGCCCATCATAAGCAAACCTTAAAGATGGTGACACCAGGCTAAGCATAAGTGTGTGTGAACCAGAGGTGTTTTTATATTAAAGGGGACCTTTTATGCCCCTTTTTACAAGATGTAAAATGTAAGTCTCTGATGTCCCTAGAATGTATATGTGAAGATACCGAAAAAATAATGTTTTATAACTCTTCAAAACTGCCCCTTTTAGGCTTTTTAGTGACAAAGCGTTTCAGCAGAGTTTTTATAAAGTGTCATTACAAAAAAATAGAATTAATGTTTACCATTAGATGCTGGCTACTAGGGCTGTGCAATTAATCGAAAATTCAGTTTCGGCTTCTAACGATTATGAAAAAACATTAATTGAGATAAAACGATTATTGCATCATATACCGCCCCCTTTCTAATTGTACACACATTTGTTGCTCTGCAAAGCTCAGTTTCACGTGAATGTTACTAAAAGCATGTAGTGAAATGTAACTTTTGCAGCCCGGGATGTGCATCATTCACTGATGTACATTCGAATCATTCATGTTCTAATAAAAACGCGAAAGAGAGCATGCTTTTGTGTGTGTGCGCTCAGCCTCGGAGACGAGCAGAGCACACAGATCTAACGCCATCTTAATGAGAGCGCTTTAATGGTCAAATACATGCACATTTGTGTCAGAGCGTAGTGTTCAGGGATTATTCATATTAACCCTCATTTGTGTAATAAACAAACAAGTTGAGAATCAAAAGACATGTGAAAAAGAAACCATATATGAACTGCACTGTCCTTAAAGTGACAGTGCGCAATATTCTTGCTGCCGACTGTTTTTATTTTTAATTAACAACAAAAGGAGAAAATGACTCACTGCTCTTGACTGAAGGACCTTTGTGGCTATAATTAAAGTTTTTTTTCTTACAGTTAAGATGCTTAAAGCACAGTTTTTTTTCATATTTTTATTCTTTTGTATTTATTTCCCTTTTCTTATTTACAGGAAGGAAAATAACAGTATATATACAGTTGAAGTCAGAATTATTAGCCCTCCTGAATTATTAGCGGCCCTTTTCCCTAATTTTTGTTTAATGGAACGAAGATTTTTTTCAACCCATTTTTAAACAAAATAGTTTTAATAACTCATTTCTAATAATTTATTTTATCTTTGCAGTGATGACAGTACATTATATTTTACTAGATATTTTTCAAGACAATAGTATTCAGCTTAAAGTGACATTCAAAGGCTTAATTAGTGTAATTAGGTAAGTCATTGTATAACAGTAGTTTCTTCTGCAGACAATCAGAAATATATATTGCTTAAAGGGGCTAATAATATTGACCTTAAAATGGCTTTAAAACAATTAAACCTGCTTTTAATCTCGCCAAAATAAAACAAATAAGCCTTTCTCCAGAAGAAAAAATATTATAGGAAATACTGTAAAAAATTGCTCTGTTAAACATCATTTAGGAAATATTTATTAAAAAAAATGAAAAATTCACAGGAGGGCGAATAATTTCGATTTCAACTGATAATTGTTTTGAATAATCGTGATTACAATTATGACCAAAATAATCGTGATTTTGATTTTTCCCATATTCGAGCAGCCCTACTGGCTACAGTCACACACAGTTGCTACACTTAAACTTCTTTAAACCCCTTATAAAAGTGACTTTTGTATAATAGGTCCCCTTTAAAGAGCTCATGAGCTGACCTGGTCTTGTCCGATATCCATTCCTCATTGACATCTTCATTCATACGGGGCAGAATTCTCATGACTTCACCACTTCTGGTGCTCACCACAATGTTGGAGCCTACAGCATCCAGCACATCGATGGATTCTGTCTTTCTGTAGACATGTGAGGAAAGCATGTTTAAAGACAGGAAAAAAATGCACAAAAATGTAAGCAACTCACTGTTAAAAGGTCACATAATTAACAATTAAAAGATCAAACTGAACAAAAGAGCACACAATTCATCCCCGGATAGTACCTGGTCTCCCAGGGTCTTGCAGTAAAGGCATATGGTTTAGATGTCAGTGCTCCAACAGGACACAAGTCGATTATGTTACCAGACAATTCAGACATGAACATCTTTTCCACGTAAGTACCAATCTGCATGTCGTTACCACGTCCTGTGGTTCCCAGATCCTCAACTCCAGCAACTTCACTGGCAAAACTGCAAAGATACAAATAAAATTATTTAGATTTTGTACAAAAAGATGCATGACCAGTGCCATTACCTTCATTGTGTAGAGCTTGAGCTTGAAATATAAAATAAATTAACAGCTTTACACAAAATAAAAGTTTACATACATATTTTTGTTGAGTAGCATTACATACAATAAATGAGCCATAAGAAAGACACTGGAGAATTATGGAGCTCATACCCAAGGACCAAAAATACATGCTGATATTTATATGACAAAAGAGGAAGTGAAATTCTAATAGTTTGTATTGTAAATCAATGAGATCTTTAAAAGAGTATTGCAGACCGGTATGTGTAAACGTATCATAATCAGCCATTGACATCCATAGCCATTGACATCCATAGTAGGAACCCAAAATATAATGGAAGTCAATAGCTGTTTCAGTATATCTTCCTTTGTGTTCAACAGAAACTCTTCAGAAAGACTTCCAACTCACCGAACACAACGGGTGCACTGTATACAGCGAGTCATGATTGTTTTGATGAGCGGCCCGATGTTCTTGTCTTCCACTGCCCTCTTGCCCTCGGTAAAGCGGCTTCTGTCTGTGCCAAACGTCATTGACTGGTCCTGTATATCCAGCACAACAACAAGATGATTAAAAACTGCATTAAAGATGACTCCATTTCCCAGACTCTCAACTGAATGTCAACTGTGCTTTTCTGACCTGCAGATCACACTCTCCTCCCTGATCACAGATTGGACAGTCAAGAGGGTGGTTGGCAAGCAAGAACTCCATGACTCCCTCTCTATCCAAGACGAAACAAAAACACAAATAAATGCATTGAAACGCATGATAAAAATTCCGTTTTATTGACCTTATTCTGTAATGGGGAAGTGCGCTCTATTTGCGATTGTTTTAGAACTTCCAATTCAGTTGCCTATGGTAGAAATGACTAGGAACAATAAACAGCAGAAAGAGGTCAAACAACTTGCTCTACAAACAACTGTGTTCATGACTATAAATAAGTGGGAAAATATATTAAGAAAATATCAGTCTGCAACATTAAACAGCATAAATATCTGTTTTTAATGTCTAAAAATCAATGGAAGGGAATGAGACTGGAAGACTCAAGCCAAACAGATTCCAATACCTGCGCCCACTCGTATGTGAAGAATGACACAGTGATCCTGACACGGTGATCACACAAAATCTCAATGCTTTTTATGAATGGCTACACTATTTCTAATACTCACACAATATTCGCCTGTCACGATAATCAATATATCGACTTATCGTGCAATACTTGGAGATCAGTATTTTTTTGCCATTTCAATTTACATTTACAAATAGCATTAAAGCCATTTTACAATGATATGTCTACCTAACCGGTGACTGTTTATAATTGAACATTTACCTAATAGAACATTTAATAGTATATAAAATAGGATATTTACCTTTTTAACTTTTAACTTATATAAATATTTTAAGAGTTTGTGGCTATTTGCATTATTATGCTGTTATATAATCCTTACATCATCAGTGGTATAATGATCTCAAAATGACAATATTATTTCTTATTGCAACAATTTCTGTGACAATATATCGCACAACAAAAATTCCTTATCATGACAGGCCTATTTACACATGATTTCCACTGACTATCAACATTTTTGAGATTTAGTCAGTCTAAACCATTTTAAGGGTAAACGATCTAATTATTTGTTTGTGAAATATATGTCAATTATTCTGTTTTATATCGAAGTTTAAAACATGATTGTTTTTGTTTATGAGTAAAGAAAAATCACATTAGACCTGCGGGATACGATTAACATCCAAACACTGGCACAGATTTTCATGGATTAGCCTACAATTGTACAATTTCTGACTTTTATTTTTATAATTAAAACCTACATGAGTGAAATCCTTTAATCTGCATTTACAGTGCTATTATTAAACTATGTCTTCAATTTGAATACAGGCAATTGAATATCTTTTCAATATTAAATGACAATCTAAGTAACCGAAAATCATTCATTATATTGTAATAAACTCATAATTAACATCTTGGTCACACTTTACATTAAGGTTTTATTAGTTTCATTCACTGTACATTAAGGTTTCAGCAAATTATTAGTGTAATTAGTTTAATCTAAACTGCATACAGAAGAACTAAATCATGCCAAAATAAAGTTAATTCAGAGTTTTTTCCGGATTTTAAAATGGCCCAAGTGAAGCTGGTAAACATTCTGTATGATTTTGGTCACACTTTACAAGAAGGTTCCAATAGTTAATATTCGTTTATATATTTAATTACATGAACAATCTTGTACAGCTTTTTTCCGATCCTAATTCAACATGTCCTTACTGAACTGTGAGTTACCAAGAACTACCAATGAACAACTTTTTCATTAACATTAGTTAATTTTCATTAACTAATGTTAACAAAGACGATTAAATGCTGTTATAAATGTGCTGTTTAAGGATTATTCATGTTAGTAAATATATAAACAAACATTAACTAATGGAACCTTGTTGTAAAGTTGACCAAAATCACACAGTACGTATACCAACTTTGCTTTGGCCATTTTAAAATCCTGAAAAAACTCTGAATTAACTTTATTTTGGCATGATTTAATTCTTCGTTACGCAATTTAGCTTAAATTATATTGGGGCCTAAAGGAGGCACATTATCCCATCTCAGACTATACACTAATAATTTTTTGACAGCTCTGTGTGTTTTGCAAATATCTATAAAGCAGGAGACAACACAAACCTGGCTTTACGTGTTTTCTCTGAGTTGGTTAAAATGTTCCATCCTTTCATGACTGGCATTGCACATGCAGCAACAGGCTGTTGATGAAGGACAAAGAAGCAGTGTATTTTGATAACAACCTTGAAAATGTGTGAGCAATAATGTCATAATTATAGTGCATTTGATGCTGCATATTACCTTTGGCGCTCTTTCGATCTCCACCAGACACATACGGCAGTTACCGGCCACTGACAGACGATCATGATAGCAGAAACGAGGAATCTGCACACCAACTTTCTCACAAGCCTAAACACAATTAGCGTGCGAGAATACATGAAACGTACAGTTACTACATAAAGTTAGGGCTAAGCAATATGACAAAAAAAAAAACACATATAACAAGATAAGTATTCTCATATACTGATAAGTATCCTACATTAGAGCTGCACGATATTGGAAAAAACTGACACTGCAATATTTAGTTTTTCTTTGCGATATGAATATAATTTTAAAAAATGACTATTTGGAGAAAATAAATAAATAAATCACTATTTTACATTGATATTGATAATTTTGTTGGGGAGCCCATCTGCAAAAACATATTCAAAACAATTGAAAAATACACAAAATAATATAATTTAAAGCACAGATGAAAACAATAAAGCAAAGATAAAATTAAATAAAAAACACTATGGTTTTCGGTGGAGTCTAAAACAGTATTGAGATATAGAAATTCAATAATCAAATGTAAAATAACAGTGTGCTTCTTGTATAAACCCAATTAATCAAATCTAATCTAATTGTTAAAATAGAAAACTTGATAATGTCTTGTGTCCAAATGGTTTAAATTAACTTGAAATATCGTATAAACTCCCTTGAGTTCCTGTAATATGACTAGCGCAGATAATTTTTTTTTTTAAATTACACCCTACAAAATTTCAACTAAATTTTTCAATCTTTTTCCTTCTCTTGATGTTTCCTCTTTTTTAAATTTGTATTTACAGAGTATATACAGGAATCAGAGAAGGAAATTCAATACCTTTTAAGACCTTTAAGACCTTTTAAGACAGAAAAACTGGTGAGATTTTAACTTCCAGTATATTTACTAAATATTAATGTAAGAAACTAGTCCAAAACTAAAACATTATTAATTTACTGAATTAAAAATCCATTAAATCTAGATAATACAGCCTATAGACCTGCAGAAATAATGGTGTTGCCTTGGTTACTGCAGTAAACAAAGCCGCATTATGTCAAATCTAGCAGAACTTTATTAATTTCATAAACTACACAGCATCCTGACATTCGCAGATTAAATTCAGGCAAACTTTAGCATACAACCATACATTGAATAATCAAAAATGATATACAATTTAATACCTTGCAAAATAGCATACAAGACTTTTTAATACTTTTTAAAGGCTTTAAATTTCTCTACATTGATTTATCAACTTTTAGTACTTTTTAAGACCCCACGGACACCCTGATGAAATATTTTTCTTTAACAAAAGTACTCTTCAGTACTCACTTCAGTACTCACTAATCTAATGTATATGCACAAATATAATATTGTATAGCTTCCTATTAGAAATATGAATACGAAAGATAGATTTGTGAGGGGTGTACTTATATGTCCTGAGCACTGTATATATGTATGCATGTATGTATGTATGTATGTACTACCTGCAGTACAGTGGTTCCTGGCTCCACCATGACAGGTTTTCCATCTACAAACACTTCAACCATATTGCTCGCAGCCCGGACGGAGGTCCGTACTGTCATAAAAATAAGCAGATGTGAAAAAACGACTGACAAGACAGTAAAGTTGCCTAAAAAATAGCATCTTGAATTTGAAAGGCAAAAATGAGAGATGTATAGAGCAAATTACCATTGTTGGTGGTGGCAATGGAGCCCATGGAATGAGCTGCCAAAGCCCGACTTACAGCTGGCAAACGCAACATGTCGCTGTAGGAGAAAATGCCAAGTGATTAGAAGCAAGTTGATCAGTACATTATCTAGGTTAACTATGGATAAACACGCCACTGTAATTTAAAATACAAGGACACTCCAGTAAGGAGGCAAAAAAGAATCCTAATAATCAGAACTTCAGAAGGAAAATGACAATATTAATTATAAATTAGTCACACATTAAAAACACGACATGGTGACATAAGACCTGACATAAGAAATTATATGATTAGAATGACAAAAGCCAACATTTTATAACAGCAATAAAACAAATTATTTGCACTCTACAAATATGAAGCATAATATTTATAAATTAATATGTTAAGATTCCATCTTCATTAAATGCAAATCAAAAATGTAAAAGCAGTCCTGTTGACATTTCAATCTGTACACACACTGGTTAGCAGGCTAGCACTCAGCAGCACAGTAACGTTAGCTTAGTCAAGGACAGGGAGAACGTTACTATGAATTACCCAGGTTTCGTATGCATTTATAATGCCAGCATTTATTCACAAAGGAAACGTCTATACAAAACTCTATTCACACTTCAGTCTAGATGAAAAGCAATATTTAAATCTCACCTTGACGCTATTTGGCCTTCTAGACCAGAACAGCGTTACTGCCGTAGGTTCGGTTATGAGTGTGTACTCGGGAGATTTCGGAGACGGCGGAAATAGCCGATGTATATTTAGCTTTGAAAAATGTACAAAGACATTTTATTAGATTATTTTATTATAAATTATAATAAATCCACAAACCTATATATTAAAATACATAGTTATATGTGATTTTTTACATTAACAATCCGTCGTATTTTGTTGACCTTTTACAATTATTCATCGTCATTTCCGCTCATAAAAGCGGTCGCTTCCTTGTCTTATGTCACATTAAAAGTCAACCAGTTTACATGTTTTACTGTTCTTGCTGAGTCTGAGAATAACGTGAGAAAATTATCCAGCGATTCTTATCGTTTATGAAAAATGTATTTAACATATCTAACGCAAAAGACGGCCAAAACTGTCTTATTTGTTTAAAAACGGATCTGTGTAGGAGGAGTCATGCCGTCAGACGTATAAAGACCATCTCACGTTCCCTTCTCGTTCCTTCGCTCTTCCTCCAAGCTCTGGGTTCCACGTACACGAGGTCTCACCGGTAACTTCTCACAATGGGCTTTGGTGATCTCAAAACACCCGCTGGACTCAAAGTCCTCAACAACTTCCTTGCAGACAAAAGTTACATTGAAGGGTAAGCTTTTTTTTAAGGGTTTGTTTATGAAGTGTTCTTCATAGCCTCCCAACAACTCTATTTTTTTCCCATATGCATCAGCTGTAACATTAAAATAGCTCCTGGATGCATATCAAAACATTAAGCCGTGATTAAATTTAGAAAGGATTCAAATTATGAGATCTTTGTGTGTAATTGTATGTAATATTTTGCTATATTCTTTGTATACATGTACCCTTCCCCCAATTTTATTGAGGTAAAGTTAGTTTTATGTTCACACATTCTGACTTTCTCCTTAATATTTTCAGAAAAGGGTTCTTTGCAAATTCTAAATAGGGAAATCATAATAGCAGCCAAAAATTATCTAACTACAACATAGTTCACAGTCAAATAAAAAGTGCTAATGTTGATTTTAAAGTCATACTTGTATGCTATTTCTGACCGAATATTCAAAGTATCATGGTAAACAATATAGGGACTGTGTCACAAGTTGCCAGTGAATAAATTTGTAAAAATGAAACCAATTTTACCTCAATGCCCGATTTTTGTTAGGTGACACATTTTAATGCTGCACATTCTGTTTATAAACCTGTTACTGCTCATAAAGGAAATCGGTATTATGTTTTTACATTTGATTGTATGCTGATTTTTCCTTTCCTCAGGTATGTGCCCTCTCAGGCTGATATTGCAGTGTTTGATGCTCTGTCCGGTGCCCCATCTGCTGACCTCTGCCATGCTTTGCGTTGGTACAACCACATCAAGTCTTTCCAGAAGGAGAAGGGCAGGTAATGTTCAGTTTGATGCTGTATTTAACATTTAGCAGGTACTTCCCCAATACTTGATGATTATCCTAACACCATCTTTCGCCTGAGTGACTGATGCACAATTCTTTAATCTCTGATTTGCATGGGAAATGTTAGACCATCTCAACAGGTATTCTCTTTTTTTGCATGGATTCAGTCTTTTTTTTTTGTGTGTGTTCAGCCTTCCAGGTGTGAAGAAACCTCTCGGTCAGTATGGCCCTGCCGGTGTGGAGGACACCACTGCAGCAGCTCCTGCTGCAGCAGATGAAGATGACGACGACATCGATCTATTCGGTTCCGATGAGGAAGAGGTCAGTTGAGTTGCAGAGTTGATTGCGTTTTCACACACTTGCCTGGTCATGTGATGATTAATCTCACCATCTTTCGACTGATGCCGTGATGGATGTCTTTTATTCCTGAATACCAGATAGTAGTGTCCAAGCAATCACTGGTATTTCTGCTCAAAGCTAATCTTGGATCTCTTCGTTACAGGATGAGGAAGCCGCAAAGATCAAGGAGGAGAGGCTTGCAGCTTATAACGCCAAAAAGGCAAAGAGTATGTGTTTTGACATTTTGTTTGTGTTAAATCATACTCTGCTGGTCAATTTTGGAAAAAGCTATTATGTTTTTTGAAGTTTATTTCATGTCCACCAAGGCTGAAATTCTTTTTTAAACTATTTCAAGAGTTTGCACTTATATGCTTGACTATAATAGAGACTGTCCCGGGAGAGAACCCTGAGCTCAGAGATAATGAGCCCAAGGTTCCCCCACCTGGTCAATGAGCATTAGGAGGGATACGAGATGATGTATTTCACGTGAACACCCCCACCCCCAGTCCCCCTTTTTTTTTTTTTTTTTTTTTTTTTACCTATACTTTGGTTGTTAAGGTGGTTCTATAAGAATCGATTCAGTATGTATGCGTTAAGTACTTGTGACTGTGTTATTACAATTCCCTTATGTCACATGTTTTTAGACTGGGAGGAAACCAGAGTACTTGCAGGGAAAACCCACACGAATATGGGGAGAACATGCGAACTCTGCGCAGAGAGTGCCGACTGGCTAAATTAGAACTTAAACCATTGACTCTCCTGCTGCGTGACAGCAGCGCCAGCCATTGAGCCAACGTGTCGCCCAATCCTAGAATTGAGGAGGAGGGAGAAGGGAAGGATGGGGGGGGGGGTTCCGAAATGAAGATGAGGAATGAAGTTTAGGAAGGATATTTATAGTAATTTTGGAATGATCTGATAGGCTAGCTAATGATTAGCGATAAGGATCCGCTGTAGTCGATCATATCATGTGCTCCTCTCTAAATTAGTTGGTGAAAATATATATATATATATATATATATATATATATATATATATATATATATATATATATATATATATATATATATATATATATATATATATATATATATATATATATATATATATATATATATATATAAAAATAATGGGTGACTTTACCAGGATTTCCCATCATTTTTATTTTTTTTTTTATTTTTTTTTTTTTTTAATGAAGTAATTTTCACAATTACTGCCTGGTTCCCATGGGTCTTGGAATTGCTGGAATGTCCTAGAAATGTCGATTCCACACATTGAATACAATTCATAGTATATCAGTGATTTTTCAGTTTATCGATTTAAGTAGTAATTTTCTTATTGAATTTACTACCATATACATTTACCATCCTTCACTATCATGTAATGTCTTGTTTTTTTTTTTTTTTTTTTTTTTTTTTAAGGCTTATTTTTGACTTTTCATCAACTAGTATTCACTTGCTGCAAGTCAAATGTAGTTACCAGACTATGCCTGTTAATTTAATGTAACCTGTCAGGATAATATACATTTTATGAGCTCTGACTTAGAAATGACCACTTCATTAAGGTTGTTCAAGTAGATGACAGAAAAACAATGTAAAATTTGTGAATCAACCATTATTGAGCTATCAAATATTGGAGAGGTAGCATTTTGCAGACATTCAAACACTAATTACTTCAAATTGTTCAAAATCTGAGGTAAATTTTACATTGTTCTCATAAGGGATAATAAAGTCTAGTAAAATAACCAGAACTGCCTTATTTGTGTAAAAATGTATCTGTGTTGGAGTCATGGCGTCAGCATTTTAATATAATGCAAAACACAAAACCGGCCTTTTTTTTTTTTTTTTTTTTTTTTTTTTCTCTTCATTACAGGTCATGGAAATTCAGCTTTTTAGTTGAATCAGAATTTGGTTTGAGTGGAAACCCTGGTAATAATGATCGATAGATCGATGGATATCAAAGCAGCCTTTGTGAGCATGAAAGACTTCAGATACATAAAATTGATTCTGAATTTTTGACTGGTAGTGGACATGTATAGAAACATTGTGACTAGTTCAGTGATGATTTCTTATAACCATCTTTCGGCTGAATATGGTGATTGACACACTCTTATCTGACGTATTACTAGTCATTTAATTGTGATCATTTGGATTTAATTTGTTTGCATTACCATTGACACTGTCTTATGTCCTGTACAGAGCCTGCACTTATCGCCAAGTCTTCCATTCTGTTGGATGTCAAACCCTGGGATGATGAAACTGACATGGCCAAGCTTGAGGAGTGCGTCCGCAGCATTCAGTTAGACGGTTTAGTCTGGGGACAGTGTAAGTGAAAATGATAGTTTCTCTTTAGTGCATTTTACTGTTCACTATAACAGATTTTCAAAAGCTTCCCAGTGGTTTTACTTATTTGTCACTCTTCACTTTTTGTTTCCAGCCAAACTGTTGCCTGTTGGCTATGGCATCAAGAAGCTGCAGATCGCCTGTGTTGTAGAGGATGATAAAGTCGGAACAGACCAGCTAGAGGAACTGATCACAGCCTTTGAGGACTATGTACAGTCCATGGATGTGGCAGCCTTCAACAAGATCTAAAACCTCACAGCACAAAGCATTAGTCCAATAAAAGCACTTCAAATGCTTTGTTTGTCTGGTTTTATTTTTATTATGCACCAATTCAACAACATGTGGCTAGTACTTATTAGGTTGAATTCTCGTACAAGGCTTTACATATGAGGTTAGTTTAGTCAATTGTTTATATTTTATACATGTTTGTTTTTCAACTAGTCACTTTTATATTTATTTTGCGAAGTTCAATTTTACAGGTGGGAATAAACTCTTTAGTCTAAACTACACTGTAATTTTAAATGGTTGTTGACTTAGCATCACTATGGGAGCTTTTTTACAATACTTTACAGTTTGCCATATTTGTTATATTACCATAAACTAAACAATTCTGAATATCCTATATAATTTGACCGTGAGGGGCGCGTTGAGTGTACAGCCCCATTGATTAAAGTCCGCTTCAGACTTGTAGTGGGCGGATTCCCGCGCTTTGCTCTTACGTCACTCCACGAGCAGAGCTGTGCTAAACACGGATACCGATGGGATCTAAGTGGAATAACCTCTGTAATCAGGTGACAGCACGTCGAAGACTGCAGTATAATTCTTCATATATTTCGCTAATTATTTTAAAATGATTGTTTATATCACGGTCCTGTTGTCACATTGTCCACGTTGTCATGCTAAGTGTCACTAGCTCGCTAAGTGAACTAGCATAGATGGCTAGCAATACTGCAGTTTGTGTGTTGCTAAACAGCATAAGTTGTTTTACCCGTATTTAAAATATAAGCATTTTAAGAAACTCTTAAATTGAACGCGGGTGTTTGTGTTGTAATATTGGGAAGCGCTATTTAAATGGCCGCGTTTTTGTGTTTAGGCCAGTGAATGTGTGTTTGAGTAGTTACAGCTGGACATTAAAGTATATTTCATTTTCATAAGTTTATTATTTACTTGTTTTGAAGTAAGCTGTCATAACTTACTTAAACTGCAAGGCATGCTTTATTCATGTATATTTTGTTCTTAACGTAATGTTTGGTAGAAAAAGCAACTTCGTTTTAAGATGCTTTTTTCAATATAGTATTTGTATTGTTTACGTATACTGTATGTTTAGATGCGACTTCTAACTTACTACACATGGCTGTATACATAAATGCGGTGATGTGACACGGAACGGAAACACTTTCAGTCATCCTCTTTCCTCCATGTAGGTGAGTGTAAATATATTGCAGTAAGTTAGATCTGCTCATTCGTATAACTTTTTGTGAGCACTTTCCTATATACAGTGCTCAGCATAATTGAGGACACCCCATTTAAAAATGAATATTTTTATTCATTTTTCAGTGAATATAGGCATGTATTTTGGTGCATTTAAACAAAACAGAATAATTAAACACACACACACATACACATATATATATATATATATTAGTGTGTATAATTTATAATGTATAATATATAAATATATTACAAATTAAAAGATAATACAATTAAATTCAAGCAAAATATTACAAAAACCTACAAAATTTGAACTAAATTTTTCAATTGTTTTGCTTTGCTTCATTTTTCCTATTTTTTTAAATGTATTTAATATTTTTCTATAACTTAAATTTGGGTGTTTTGACTAATTGACTAATCTAATGTATATGCACGAATATAATATTGTAAAGCTTTCTATTATAAATGTGAATATGAAAGATAGATTTGTGAGGGGTGTACTTATATATGCTGAACACTGTAAGTAGAAATTATTTGTAAAATACACCATACACTAGTAGTTGCTAGTGATGAAATTTTGTTTTTGTAAGGCCCATAGCGAGCAAAATGAAAAGGTAAACTGTAAATACATGTGAAATACACAAACAGCGACATTGTTATTATTATACTTTTTGTGTGTGTGTTATTGTGTAAAGACAGTACCATGCCCTTGGGGGAGGGACCAAAGCCGTCTGCTAAAAGTAAGTGTCTAATCTTAGATTTATGAATTTCGGATTTTTTTAAATCATTGAATCTTATTAACATTCAAGAATGTGCATTTAATTCTAATTAAACAACATTTTAGCACTGATTCGATTGGTCAAATCTTATCAAATTTCTGCTTAATTAGTGCCACGGACAGGTTGTGAGACATGTCCTTATTTCATGCATTATAAACAAAACATAAATAAAAAAAAAGATCTACAGATTACATTACATTTGTTTGGGGAGATAATGAGGAGTTTTTAAGGTGGGTTTTAAGATTTTAAACAAATCGCTGGGACATTCGCTGTGTAAAACATTTGCTTGAATAGTTGGTGGTTGATTCCGCTGTGGCGACCCCTGATAAATAAGGGACTAAGCCGAAGGAGAATGAATGATTTGGAGAACGCATTTATGGACTTGTTTACACCCTATTAGGATTAGGCATGGGCCGGTATAATATTCTGACAGTATGATAATCTTGGATAAAAATATCATGGTTTCACAGTATCACAGTATTGTGTTTACTGCTCTAAAATATTAAATTAAAAAGTTCTTTTTAAATGTCTGAGTCAAAAACTTTAACTTTTCCCCCCATTGAACACAATACATTTTATTTTGAGAAACATTTAAAATATTTTGTAACTGTAAACATGTCAGGCTAAATAATTCAAATCAATAATTTTGTTCAAGAACACAGATTTCTTTACAATTTAAAAAAGCATCTTTGGATATGTTTTCTGCTGGAAATTTTTTTTTTTTTAAAATGTAAAATTTTGTACACATACTTTAGGAACAGTATAGCAGAATATATTGCCGGTTTTAAAACATTGACTTTTTCAAACCGTGGTATGCCTTGAAAAAGGTTATCGTCCCATGCCTAATTAGGATGCATTGTTATTAATCTGATTATAAGTGGACAATGCCAAATAAAGGTGTAAACAGTATTTAAAACATCTTGAGCTGATCTATTTTCAACCACTTATTCGTTTTCAGAGTCAGTTGAAAACGCATTCAACAGGATTGCTCCCCATTCTTACACAATCCCACTGTGTTTAACCCAGTTTTGCCATAGTTTTTGAAAGAGATCAGTCTCATTCTGTAAATTGCACAGACTTATTTTTAAATATTAGAGGGAAAGATAAAAAAAAATGTATACATCCACTCAGACACTTACCTCGATGAAATCAGGAAAATGTCCAAAAGAGACAAACTACAACACCAGGTTTTAATGTCTACTTGTGATCCAATCAGTCAAAACACAACTTAATATCAAATTTATACATAATGTTTTGTCGTGTTGTAGATGCAGAGAGGCGTCCAGCTGACATATCCGGCAGGTGAGTTTGTGTGAGAATAAATTCAACTTTGCAGCAATCCACTTGCCATCTTGTTATTTATTCTCTGTATAAATTAAATAAAAATATCATTTTTTATTTAATTTTAGATTTTTTCTAATTCTTCTATTTACCCTATCTGCAGAACACGTAGAGAAGAGCCTGTGGCTGGTTCTTCCAGCTATCAAAGACAGGGTTACTGCAGCTGCTGTCAAGTTCTCTACAATAGTGTGGAACAAGTGCGTAACATAGTGTCATTTCATAATTTTCTCCCTTTTATAAAAGCTATTTTGGTCATGATATACAGTGGTGGAAATGAGTATCGAACACGTCATCATTTTTCTCAAGAAACATATTTCTAAAGGTGCTGTTGACTTTTCACCCGATGTTGGTAAGAGCAAAAGAAATCCATATATGCAAAGAAAACAAAACTATTTAGTTTTCAAAAAGTATTGATCACATGAATAAAGGGAGGTGTAGATCAATTCCATGTCAGCCGCTCCTTTAGAAATTATTTCCCGGAAAAAAACATGACGTGTTGAATACTTATATTCCCCCACTGCATTTGTTAAGTAGTTCTGTCTAAACAAAGCAATGTTTATTACAAACCACCATTAAGTATATATTGAATGTGAAACTATAAACAGTCTTATCACATTCACATTTGATAGTGTGCACAAAACCATGTTATATGAGCAGCAGAAAGCTTCATTAGTCATTAGTGTCTTAATCTTTTTTCGCAAAAATTATTAGCACTAAAAGTGTTCATTTACAATCTTCAACTAGTTACAGACATCTTTAAATTGCCTTACACATTCACAAAAATAATCTGTGTTTTTTCTGACTTAAACTTTTTTTGTTGTTCTTGTTTTATTGTTTTGACTGTAATGCTGTGTTCACACCAGACGCGGAACGCACGTCAAGCACGAGTGATTTACATGTTAAGTCAATGCAAACGTGCGAATAGACATCCGTTTGACGTGCTTAACGCGTGCTTCGTGCAAATCGCTCGAGTTCAAAAATCTGAACTCAAGCAGACATTTGTGCCGCGTTAACTAATCAGGAGCTTGCTCTTGTGGGGCCGTGATTATGATGTAGTGCCTGTTGTTGGTGTCCCGGGATAAATCCTCCTGCCTACATTGACAACAGTTCATCAAACTGGGCTCGGCTCAGTCTGAAGCACCGCTGAAAGCTTCCATCATCCAGGTTAAGTTTCTGGAGGAGTTTATGAGCTCACAGAGCTGGCTGCACCTCTGAAAGGATCTACTCGACTCAAACACTGCTCCAAATGAATCAACGCTGTTTTTCAGCCTTTATAAAGCACATAAACAGTTATTTTCTCAATAAAATCCATGTTAGCCATTTAGCAAAGAAGCTACAGTCACCGGACTGACAGAAGCCCTGCCCATGACGCGAATCAGCGTCTGTTCTGAAGTGAATTGGACGCGCGAATGAAGCGGATTTTCACGCGCAAAAGAAGCGAGTAAACTCAAATGTCTATGCGCGAATAGCAAGATTTATGCGCACGGTCCGCGTCTGGTGTGAACACAACATGAGACAGATTTTGTGTTGACATGGTTGACAAGAAGTGCAATAAACAATTCAAAGCATGTATTCATGTATAAATACATAAAATAATATATGAGCTACATGTACATTAGCCATGGTTACAATATCTGGGTACACTGTTATGATGAAATTTCTGTCACCCAGTGTTTGTGCAACCTGGTGTACAAGTAAAAAGGGATTGTTCACACAAAAATTTCCCGTTCTTTCACTCTCCTGTTCATTTTCCATCAGGCCATTAAAGATGTAGGTGGCTTTTTTCTTCAACAGTAATGACAAATTTTACCTGAAAACTTTTTGCCCTGTATAGTTCCTCTGGTATCCATATAATGGAGGTCAGTGGATGCCATCACTTTTGAGTTTCCAAAAATTCAAGTCTTCAAAACAAATCATAATTACTACCAGTGTCTCCTGATTATGCAATTAGGTCTCACGAAGCCAAACAGTGTATGCACTGAATTATGCGCTATGAACATCTCACCACATAATGACATATTTGTTGGCCTGTTATCTCTCTCTCTCTCTCTCTCTCTCTCTCTCTCTCTCTCTCTCTCTCTCTCTCTCTCTCTCTCTCTCTTGCTCTGTGGTCAAGAAACCCAAATGTGTGAGCTCATGTGTGATTTTGCGTGTGCGGATATGTCATTATGGACCATGTGCATACTTCAGATTACATGGTCCAAGGTGTTTGCCCAGGCTGTGAATAACAGGTAATAATGTTGCACCAAGCAATCATTTCACTTTGTAAGACCTCTGTACATTGTAAGGAGCTACTAGTTGTAATTATGAATTGTTTTGCATATGTTTTTTTGAATCTCAAAGTGATTGCACACTGATTTCTATTAAATGGATACTAGAGATTCTAAGTGGCTTCAGGATTCTAATAGCATGCTTTTTTGATAACTTGTCATCTTTATTATTATTATTAATATTTTGACATGAGTTATTATGGCTTTATTGTAAACAGTGAGTTGTATTTTGCAGCATATCTTAAGTGCCCAACATCGAGAAGTGGTACGAGTTTCGAGAGCTAATGTATCTTCTGGAAGTTTATTGGAAAGATTCCTTCAGGATGTGCTTCAGCATCATCCACACCACTACAGTGATACGCGGTATGCTAGCCTCCTCTTTTAAGTTACCAGATCTCTTATTGAGCCTTGCTAACATGTTCCTATAATACAGTATATTGTGTTTTATGAATTGTAAGTAAAAAAAAAACACACAGTCATTGCTTTTTAAACTTCTTTTTCTCTATAGACCTACCCATGCTGATCTACCTTTGTTAACCACCCCGCTTGTCCCAAAGGAGGTGCTCTCAGAGGTATACTGTGGATCAGATGACGATGGGGTCTCTGTTGGGACACGAGAAGAGATGCCTACCTCTGATGAAGAGTCCTGTCAAATGCTGCAAGTTGCAACAGCAGCTCCAGCAGTGACAATTGACCTTACTGCAAATACAGACTTACAAACTGCTTCCCAAAAAGGAAAAATGGTGCCTGAACAACCTCCCCCTGAAAAGTATTCCCCCTCACAGGGTTTTTTGCACAGGACTAGTGGCAGTTCTGCCAACGACAAACTACATAAATCACAATTCACACTACCTGTTCAGAGAGAAAGCTCACATACACACCCCTCTGGACATCCTCCTTCAGAGGGTGCACCAGTCTCCAAGACTGGAGCTGTTGAACACAGAAAAGCACACAAGAAAACCAATAGGGATAATGAGGGGAGCGACACCATTAAAGCTTCCTGTGCCCCACCAGCTGCAAAGTGCATTACCTCAAAGGACCAACCTGAAACCTTTCGATCGGTGACTGAGAATTCCACAAAGTGGATTTCAGCACTGCCACCTTGGAAAGGCCCCCACAGAGAACAAACATTCAGTAATCTGTCTGACCAGATTCGAGACGTGATAGAGGAGGTTATTGAAAAATACTGTTATGGTCTCAAAGTGGACCAGCAAGAAGAAGATGGCAGCTTTCTTTTAAGTCCTCAGTCGGTGAGTGACTCTAAAGGCAGTGAAGAATGGGACAATGCAATACAAGTGGCTCTGGGAAAGACAAAGGGTAAAGAAAATAATTTAGCCCAGTTGTTGGAGGTTCATATAGACCTTGAAGACCAAACGTACCAGACTCAGCTGGACACAGCCCTTAACACTCTGGGAACACCTGAGGAACCTAAGCAGAATGCTGAAGACAATGTGATTCCTGATCTTCCCCACATACCACAGTCTTTTGTTGGTAAAACTTGGACACAAGTGATGTTTGAAGATGACATAAAAATAGATTCCATAGTAAAAGAGTTCCAACAAGGTCAGTTCCGGTGCTATTTTGATAGTGAATCCTTGGCTATGTTTGGGAAGCACTGTAAGAAAAGAAGAAAAAATAAGAAGCAGGACAAAAAAGAACAAACAGAAACAGTTGAATTGAATCCTACAGACATATTGCCGCTCATTGAACACAACGAAGAAGACCCCAAACATTCAGCAGTTTTGGTTAGGAAAACTAGGCAAAAATATTACAGACAAGCATCACGTTGTCAAGTGGTGAAAATAAGCCACGGTACACAGACCATCCCTCTTAGCTGCCCTATAGTGCGGTCAAAGCCAACACAAGAAACATTCCCTTCCGCATACAATGATGAGCCTCATCAATGCCCTAGCCCCGAAAGAACCCCTGACATGAAGACCAGACTCTGTGCCCTGAAGCTTCCAACGTCTTACTGCAAGATAATGAGTCCTTTGCAGCCTAAAACTGTGGTCTATGTACTTTCTTCCCCTGATGGGGGTCAAGGAATGTCCAAGCCTACCCCAATAAAGAAAGCAGGGAGGAAGCGTAAATCATGTGATAGTGATGGTGGCCTGAAGTACAAATACAAAAAGACACCTCTTAAATTTTATGACCCTTTGACCAATAGGATCTTAAAGAGTCCACCAAAAGGCATGTCTTCACCCCCTAATTCCAAATCTCTTTCTCATGTCCGACAGCTGTTTCGTAGCCTTAGCCCAGATATTAATAAAGAGAGGCAGGGGCAGTCACCAGGAGGTTCTCGGAAGGGTCGTGGTAAAAGAAGCATGGTTGATCTATGTACCACCACCTCTGACTCCATCCTGGAGAGCGGTGGCCCCTCAGAACCTGGTTCTTCTTTGACTAGCAGTCGAAGAGCAATTTTTACACGCTCCTCCATCTCGAGTAGAAGTTGTTTACTTCTCGGACACCTCACGCCATCTGCCCATGTAGATGATTCATCCAAAGCACATTCTCACTCTTGTGCGGGCAGTTCCTATAAGGTTGGAGGACTGGAACAAGAGGAACGCATCCAACAAACACCTGTTGACCAAACACCAATCAGACGTAGCTTGCGGAGAGCTGGACTTTTAACTCCAGCCAAGAGACCATCGGTACCCCCTTACAGGACCAAGAGAAAGTCAGCCAAACAACAGCGCAAAGTTAAATCACAAGGCAGTCTCCAGCGATCTGTTAGCTCTCATATATCTGCAGAATGTAGGACATCTCCCAGAAACAAGAGCCCTGGTCGGGCATCACTGAGATCATCAGCTTCCTCGAATTTGGCAATTCAGCCAGTTATTACATCCTCTTCTAAACAAATAAATACAATGCTCAGTGCCAGTCAGCAGAAGAGAGGGAGGGGGAGGACCGCCACTGTACATACAGCAGACTGAACGTTATCAGACACCAGCCATGAGCATAAGCTGTCTTCTGTTCTCTAAATGCTGTATAGTTTTGCACAGTTGAATTTCAGCAGACTGTTTCTAGTTGAAGTTCATTTTTTGTCTGTATGTTAATTTGTCATAAGCATTTTTGTAACTTGTAACAAGAATATTTTTTAGGTTTATAATGGGGTATTTTCTCAAAGGTTGATATTGATGGTTGTAAATTAAATTTATAAATCATATATTTGTCTTTCAGTTGTGTATTGAGTGAATTTTTTTCCTTTTAGTTTTGCTACTCAAATAGTCTTCAAAACCGCAAACTAACAAATGGAAAAACTGCCTAAGTCAGCAATGCATAGTAAATGTGCTCTCTGGCAATCAGCCATACATTTTCTCTCACAAACAACCATACAAGTGCTTTTAACTGTAGTGTGTAGGTCTGGAGTAATGTTTGGTTTCACTGCAGAGAGAAGGGTATAGGTCAGGGGTGTCCAAACTCTGTCCTGGAGGGCTGGTGTCTTGCATATTTTACTTCCAACCCTAGTTAAACACACCTGAACTAGCTTATCAAGCTCTTTTTAGGTATACTAGAAACTTTCAGGCAGGTGTGTTGAAGGAAGTTGACGCCAAACCAGTGCAGGACACCGGTCCTCCAGGACTGAGTTTGGACACCCCTGGTATAGGTCATGGGTGTCCAAACTCGGTCCTGTATGGCTGGTGACCTGCTGAGTTTAGCTCCAACTTACCTCAACACACCTGCCAGGAAGTTTCTGGCATATCTAGTAAGGGCTTGATTAGCTAGTTCAGGTGTGTTTCATTAGGGTTGGAGCAAACTCTCCAGCACCCCGGCCCTCCAGGACCGAGCTTGGACACCCCTGATTTAGGTCTTGTGCAAATATGATTGCAGTAACGTTTTATTTTTAGTCAAAACAAGGGGAAAGATGTAATGAAAGTTTGCAGGAGTAGACTTGAAAAGCACCATCTCCCTAGCAAAAGTAACGAAGATCTGGTGCTTTTTGAATGTTGTTTAAAAATTGTACTTAATTTGCTTTAAAGAATGTCTCACTCATCAGAAAGTTAGTAAAGATTTGTGGTGCTGAAAAATAATCACTACTCATGGTCAAAGAGGACTTCACTGGAAACAAAGGGGCAATTTATTTAATCAAGTGAAAATTGTCTGTCAAATCAAAGTCTTACGATCGTTTCACACGGAGCTTCAGCGTCAACGCTTGACCGAGGGCGTGTCTGAAGTTGGGGCTGACGCGATCGTCATTGCAGCGTCGGCCAATGAAATTAAGCTACGGTCACACTGGGCTTTGTGTGTGCGAAATTCTGTCGTGCGGCGCTGCGAAAAGGGGCGGGATTAAACAAGATGATTAGACATTTTAAAAAGCCAGCAATTGCTCCATGTTTTAAATTCCTGTTCAGAGAGGTCATGTTTTGATCCTCGATTGATCTCACGCAGTCAAGTGATGCAATTTCGCAGGTCAGAGTTCACCAAGCTTGAACTTTGCACCGCAGCAACATGCGAAACTTGACGCATGACCCTGCGTTTCCAGTCTGACGCATTCGCGTGCGTTTGAATGGAAGTCTATGGGAGGAAAAGTCAAGTGTGACCACAGCTTTAGTCCGCAGTCGACTACTGTCTGAGCTAGTATATTTGCATAAAAGCAATCTGATTGGCTGACACGTCCGTTGGCGAAGAAATTCCTAAAGCTACGGTCACACTGAGCTTTGTGTGTGCGAAATTCTGTCGTACGGCGCTGCGAAAAAGGGCGGGATTAAACAAGCTTATTAGACATTAAAAAAGCGAGCGATTGCTCCATGTTTTAAATTTCTGCCCAGAGGGGTTGTGTTTTGATCCTCGATTGGTCTCATGCAGTCAAGTGATGCGATTTCGCAGGTCAGAGTTCACCAAGCTTGAACTTTGCACTGCAGCAACATGCGAAACTTGACGCATGACCCCGCGTTTCCGGTCTGACGTATTCGTGTGCGTATGAATGGAAGTCTATGGGAGGAAAAGTCAAGTGTGACTGCAGCTTAACTTCTGCAGTGAGCAACGCCACTGTAGCGGCGCCGACGGATCTACAATGCAGTTCGGCAACGCCCAACGTTACCCATTCAAAGTGACTAGGAAGCGTTGACGCTGACGCCCCGTATGAATGGGGCATTACTGAAAACTTAAGACCCGCTCAGATCACATGATTTTTATGGTTGGTTACGAAAGTCACTATGTCAGATTATGCGATTTTGTCTTGATAAAATCTTGACTTGTCGTGGGTAACAAATGTGCCAGACTACATGTTCCTTAAGGATCAGTCACGTCGACGATGAGCGTACAGAAAAAATTAAACCTGCTAGACTTTCTGTGATGGTGTCGTGAGGCATCACAGACATGGTATTGGTTGTTGGGAACTATGCACAAGAAGGAACGATTGAATTTTGTTTCACGACGCCCGTTTATCGTTTATGACTCCCCCACGACACCCTACGTCAAGGAAATAGAGACAACATCGTGTGATCTGACCAGGGCTTTAGAAACACAAATTTTGTCACAGTCACAGCAAAACATATTTCAAAACTTCTTATATATTTAAAAATTTGAAACCATTTACAGTTTTCATAAGAGTATATTTAAAATTGTATAAATTATCTTTGTGTCCACTTTAGGTAATAATCTCCCTAGTGTTCTCTTTAAAAACAAACCAAACTTAATTCTGAGTATTTTCTAGTGATAGCATGCGGCCGCAAGGGCATCCGCTGCGTAAAACATATGCTGGATAAGTTGGTGGTTCATTCCGCTTTGGCGACCCCGGATTAATAAAGGGACTGAGGCGAAAAGAAAATGAATGAATGAATAATTCTGAGCATCAAAAAGTGGTTAAATTGTAATAAATTGATTATAACTACTGTGTAATATTATATAACACAACATAAATGAAATACAAACACGTTACAGTTCTATAATTACTGTGTAACATTTTTTCTTCAAAATGTACTTGTGTGGGTTGAGAAAATGAAATAAACATAACTGAAATATATTAAACATTTTTATAAAAGAAAGCAATAATCCTCTATATGACTGACGTAAAAAAACAATGTACAAATGGTGACTGAAAAGAAGCTAGTCAGTTATTATTGTTCAAAAAACATGGTGGGTTTATGCCTGCATGTTTGACGTAACTTGGTTTTGTTATGACAATTGCAATTATTAGTCTATGAGGGCCAAATCTTTTATTTGAGGCTTAGTTGCCTTAATATATTATAATAACCATTGATGAGTCCATGGTAAATCTCCAATTAGCCGGGATGAGCGTGTTGGCGAGTATACAAAGTGAGGCTGGATGACGCGTCAGCGCAGCAGAAGATGCACTGCGCAATCGCATTGGCTTCCCGTACGGTATGAGCTGCTTGGCCACCGCCTTCCTCCACCCGTGCTGCCACCCGTTCGCCTTCGTCCCAGTCCTCCCCACCCCTCAGCATCCCGACCGTGCTACCCACCCCTCAGTCTCCGATGCTGTCTCCGAGAGGATTTCCCCCTCTTCCCGCGGGATACGCACCGAAATCGCTCTCGTAATAATGCACTGCGACGCTCGCTATAAATTGACGCGCTAATGACATTTTATTTAGTCTTTAAATATGAATCATGCGTCTGATATTCCATCTGTGTCTGCTCGCTAGCATCATTATTTCCGTGCCATCTTCTATCGCCTCATCATCAACGGGTAAGTATAATGTTTGTCTTGCATAACTTTTGTTATTTACGTAATACACCGCCGTTGACGCTATACGTTAGGTGTTTTTCCAACGCCTTTTGTTGCGGTAGGAAATCCCAGCTAGATACGCAGGTTCTCTTAGCAGAGCAGCCTCCATTACTTAACTGTGTTTACGGCCGTTTATACGTGTCAATCTATGCAGAGGGGGGTAAAAGCTTTTGAAGGCCCCTCTATGGGTTGACAGCCCCATTAGTATATAGAGCTGTGTGGGAACATGTTATTAGTGAGGCGCGCTGCATCTTAATTCGATTACCATGACAATAGATTATTATTAGCTGACGTGATGCTCATCTAATGCCTTTACCGTTCAGATATCGCATATCCAAATATGCAGCTGATAAAAGTTGAGAAAAATGTATGTGGATGCGTTTTGTCAATAAGTGTCTCTTGTTTCTCTGTTGCCATCGCATGTATCATGTCTTGCCCTCTCACCCACTGTCTTGCATTTGTGATCAGATTTCAGTGTTTTATTTGGTTATCATCCGTAGTGCCTCCGTTCGATACACACACAGAGATCTGCATAAGAGAGATCTGTGCGCAGCTTCTCTGCAGCATCACAGGGCTGCAACTGCTGGCACACGTTCATATATAATTGACAGGATCCCTCTCTGAGATGGAGACTGTAAAGCAGTAAACAGTTTCCTCCTGTCCTGCAGTTTCCAGCTCCGTGAAGAATGAGGCTCTCAGGGATCAGCACGTGTCTGAGACCCCGCGAGAGGCGACAGCACCGGGCAATTCGACCGAAGGCAAAACAGGAGAGCACCCTGTCACCATTACATATCCCTCCCGACTCATCTACTACCTGAACGAGGAGTCGGAGAGCACCTTTCATGATCTGGACACTCGGGCAAAGAACCAGGCTGGAGACGGACAGGTGAGAGTGTAAACTGTGACAGCCACCCTCAACTTTACATATCTAGCCCTCGCCATCATGCCATCATGCACTAATAATGAGTTATAGAGCGAGCGAGTTGCTTCATTTGACAGCTGCTGGGAATGGTGCAGTGTGCCCAATGCTCAGAGCTGATCCAGGTTCACTGGCCCTCCCTCACAAATCTAACACACTTTTCGCAAAAGAAGCAGTTTTCACTCCCCCCTCCGCTCTCTGTGCCCAACAGACGTTGTGGGATTGCATTGTGCGCACACTTTCACTTTACTTCTGCCAATGCAGTATTTTTTGCTGTAAAACAGCACAGCTGTGTGATTTATGATGCTCCTGAGCAGATGTTTTGTCTATAGATGCACTTTCCTTGTTGGGAATATGACTTAATGTGCGAGCAAAACAGCAATGAAAATATTTCTTTGAATAGCATTTGTTGGCAGTTTTAACATGGCAACATATGTTTGTTTTGTGAAGTGTTAATGAGTCCCTGTTTATCTCCCCCACCCCAGGATGTCCACCTGGCCCAAGCAAGTTTCCAGCTGGACGCCTTTGGCACCACATTCACTCTGGACCTTACTTTAAACAAGTAAGTGTGTGTGTGTGTGTGTGCGCGTGTGTGTGTGTGCACTTGCGTGTTTTTGTGTTTTACGTATTGCATTATAAAATGGGTATGGTCTCTGTAATTCGATCTTGAGGTGGTTTATGAGGACATGTCACGTGTCCTCATAATTCAAAACTGTGAAAAATCACAGTTTTGTGAAAAATCTTTTAACATTAAAAAAATTGTAACATGTTTCCTTTAAGCATTGGGTTAAAAGTCCCATGAAATTAAAATAAAGTGTTCAGATGATAGCATCTGTATTGTTAGTTTTTAAGATATCTATTAGCTAGTGTTCTTCAAAACAGTGAGGAAATTCATGTTTAGAAAATATAAAACTGACTGGGGTTCCCAAACTCGGTCCTGGAGGGCCAGTGTCCTGCAAAGTTTAGTTCCAACCCAATCAAACACACATGGGCTAGCTAATCAAGCTCTTACGAGGCCCTCCAGAAACAACCGTGCAGGTGTGTTGAGGCAAGTTGGAGCTAAAATCTACAGGACACCGGCCCTGCAGGACCGAGTTTGGATTTGAAGACTGTTTTTACCTGTTGCAGTATTCAGAGAGACGCCACATTTTGTTGCCAACCGCAATTAAAACAAGTGGAAGAAGAAGAATTGTTCGGAGACATAGGTGGACGGTGTTTTTAAGTGTGTGGACCCACATGTGTGGATTACAGTGGTCTGCTAACACGTGACAAATTTATGTTTGTAAGGAACATTTTTTACCCGAGAGCTTTTCGAATCTGGAAATAGTGAAATCTGGAGTATTAGGGTAAGGCGATAATTATAATAATTATTAATAATAGCAGTATAAGATACATTTTACCAATGGAAGTCCTCATAAACCACCAAAACAAGTATGTATGCTGGTTTTGTTGGTTTACAAGGACAGAAATGTATAAAATGACTAGGTATGACCTAGGTATTACAATATTGAGCTGTTTGTCATCCATCCTATAAGTCAATGTTCTCAAAATATACATTGCAGCATCACCACTTTTCTTAATGTTTGTAATGGTTCATTTAAGGATCCACTTTCTCTAAAGCCTACTCAGCTCTGGTCACATGGCTCGGTCTATGTTGTGATTGGTCTACTGCTTACAGCTTGTGCCAGAAAACAAATGCCCATTACTTTTTTATCAGAATTTCAGCTCTGACGGCTTCCTCAGCACTTTTAAACACAGTCATGTGAACAATAATGATTTTACTGTATCAATTTGAGCTGCAGTCTGAGTGCGTGCAAAGTAGATTTGCTTTTGCAACACAGAGAATAGCATAGTTTCGACATGTCAGCAGCATGAACCAAATTCTTCTAGGTTTCAGCTGCAACTGCAGTGTTTGGTGGCCAATGTTGTTCAGTGAAGACCACAAGCTGGTATCATGCTAATTTGTTACATGGTTGTTTCAACAAATTTGGGTAAAATATGGACAAACCTAACCACTAGGTTAAAACTGGGTTGGTCCAAATTTCTCCACAAATTTTGAGTTTGTGCAGGAAGTATTACAGGAGTTACTGATGCCTTATTTAAGGAAGTTGTTTAATTGAAAATGTAGACCTTTTACATTTACCATCAGCTTTATTACACATAAGAAGTAATGTCTCTAAAAGATAATCATAGATCACTTTAATATGTAAAAATGATGTCAATGTGATGAGTTAAAATGATTTTTGTTTTATGCTCAAAATAATCGATCGTTAATTAATGATCATCTTCAGTGAATAAGTTTAGTAAATTTCCTACTGTCAGTATATCTAAACTTGTAGGATAATTTTTGATTTGTAATATGTATTGCTAAGAATTAAAAGTAATTTCACTCTGTGGTCATCTTTGAAATGCCTCTCGGGCAGTTAGCTTGTGCATTCTGTCTGATGGGACACATCAAATTCTCCAAAACTGTTTGCTAAGCTTACGATTACGTTACATGTTTTGACATAGGGACGATATGGCAAAAATGCACTCTTGATAGTTATTTTTCATATTGAACGATAACGATATATATTTAGATATAAGTTTTTAATGCTTCCAAATTTAAAGAGTACGCCAACAATGACTAAAGCCACAAAAACTAGAGGGTCCATTAATAACATATTTTTTTTAGCCGATTCATTTTCGGTGGCCGAAAACTTGGTACATCTTTAGTATCAACACACTTTTAGATTCCCATTGTTACACATTTCTGCTGTGTGATTGGCTCTTGGATCAATATAGAGTAAAAAGTCCAGAGCTTATCATTGTTATTGAGAAAAATGTTACCGCTATTTGATATAATATTGTTTATCGGCCCAGCCCTAGTTTGACAGGACGGACTGTACCTCACATTCATTTTATGCAAAAACCCCCCAAAAAAATTGTTTTCAAGTGTAGTTGGTTCATTTTAAACAAGCTTTTAAGCTGTATATGGAGATGTTTCTCATGTCTGTGAAGCAAGTATTCGCTGAGATTCCAGAGCGTTTGTTAACCACAAAAACTGTCGTAAAAGCACACGTCAGATCCGAGCTTCTCCTCTGGGGAAACGTCAGTCTATAGTGGTCAATGATTGGCTCCTTTACTAGAAGGCGGGGCTTTATTCACCATATTGACTGTTGTACTTTTTCTCATTCAAAACTATACAAGTGACACGTCTTGTGTATTTTATAGTTTAGTTTTTTTAACACTCATTTTCAAACATTTTCAAAAAGTTGCATCTCACCAAAATATTGTCCACTCAAAACAACCCATACATCACTGAATACGTTTACATGGACACCAATAATCAGATTTTAATGTGATTAAGACAGTACTCTGATTAAGAGTCTACTATGTAAACAGCGATTTTTTATTAATTTAATCTGATTAAAGTCATAATCAAACTAAACAGAAATCGGATTAAGACATGTATGCTGATTTTAGTCGCATTATTGTAGCAGTTAAGTGCAGTACAGACATGTAAACACCTTAATCAAACTATTACCATTGTGTAGGATTTTCGCCGAATTTTGCGACAGGATAGTCCATACACACACGACTGTTTGACACTATTCTCTGCACCTACCAAGTCAATAAAGGACCACAGACACCAGCATCGCAAAATGCTGTTTTTTTCCCATATGGTGAGCAGTATCAAATTCCATTAAAACAACACTCTTCAAACAGTTCATACTCGCATCCAATATCTCGTTTGTCACGGGCGGCATGCATGAAATGTTTCCAAATGAAAGTGAAGGTGCCAAACTGCAGTTAAAGTTGACAAATTAAAAATGAAACACCCAAAATTACATGAAACTCCGGAGGAAACGTGGATAGGAAACGGGATCATGAAAGGAACATTCACAAAGCAACTCATGTAAACACTTTAATCATATTATTGTCTCTATCTCTATTCATATTAAGGCAAATAATTCAATTACTGATGTCTATGTAAACATAGTCACTGTAAAGCTTATTTATTCAGCTTTCAGATAAAAATAAATCTAAATTTCCCCAAAAAAGTTTGTTCCAGGGTCACATATAAATCAGCAATGTCCACTTCTTTTGCATTTAGAGATTATCTCCCTTGGGAGAGAATTTCATCAGGCATGTTTGTCTTGCTGTGCCACTTGCCTATTCATTTCTCTTCTTTATTGCCATTTATTGTCTGTCCTTATGTTTAGATTCAGGATATTCACTGAAAAGTTAAAAACAAAGCATACTGATTATTTACTGTCTGTAAAAATTGCACGAAGGCTTCATTAAGTCAGCATTATGGCTATCAGCATATGAGGTTGGGTTTATTTGTGATCAAGAGCCACCCTGGTAATTGCATTTGCATTTATTCATTTAGCAGATGCTTTTATCAAAGCCGCCGACAAATCAGGAACATCACAAGCAATTTGTTATAGACCCAACATTATTCATAGTATTCAAAGTAGAAACAGCTGGAGTTGAGGTAAAACGCAGACAAGGAGAGAAATAATTTTCTTAGTAAGAGTCTGTGGAGTGCTTAAGTGCTCGTGGAAGAGGTGTGTCTGAATGTTGGGATTGTTGGCTAATTATATTAAAGAAAGTTTGTATGTATCTTTGGAAATATTTCACAAAAAAGAATGCGGCACTATTAAATGAGTTATATTTCTATTTTTGATGTTATTTAAAGATCAGAAGCATCAGTAATTTCCAAAACTATAACCAGGTGTAGTCAAAACCAGAAAATCTTAATCATGAGGATATTAAATGTTGGATGGCAAAACATATCCTTCAACTTAATAATAACAAAACTGAGGTGATTCTCTTTGGCCCCTCAAAAAACAAGAATGTCTTGTATTGGGGGTTTGGGAAGTCTTACACCATATGTTAAATCTCAAGTAAAAAAAAAGCTAGGAGATATCCTTGATTCTGAGCTTTGTAAAAACAAATTAGCTCAGTTGTTAAGAATAGTTACTATCAGCTGAGGATCATCTCCAGAATTAAAGCCATACTTTTCATACTTTTATGCTTTTATCACATCTCAACTAGAGTGTTGTAATTCCTTGTATATTGGTCTACCTCAATCTTTATTGGTTGCAGTTGGTTTTAAAAGGCGGTAGCTAGACTTTTAAAAAGCCCCTATTTTGCATTATAAAAGGTTATATTTTGGTTTTGGGGGTCTCCAACAACCGGCTGATATGCATGCAAGGTCAAAAACACTTTCATTGTCTTATAATAAGCGTTTATGTTTACCTAATTATGCCAACAACTCCCGTATGATTTGTTCAGCGATTCATTTGTTCCCAAACCCCTCCTTAGTGCGAAGCTAATCTGCGCTGATTGGTCCGATGACCCAGTCTGCTGTGATTGGTCGACTCGGTTCAGCGTGAGACAGAGAAATACCCACCACGGCTATGAAGTAGCAAAGGGTATGTGAGAGCCCAATGCAGGAATGCAATAAGGCAATGCAGTTAAAAACCAGCATATTACTCTACTCTTATCCTTAACCCCAAGTAATAATAATGACACAGATTCAGCATTAATCCACACAGTGGCAAAAGTTGAACTATTCTGAAAACTGACCATGCCACGTGTGTGAGGAACAGCTGATGGTGGCCATAGCAAAGACAAACGGCAGAGGATCGCGAGTTCAGAAACACATTTAAATTGGTAAAGGAAGAAGCACGCGTCACGTTTTCAATGTGGTTTTGGACACAATATGTGAACAGCCCAAAATTATTTAACCTGAGATATACAGCACAAGCGCTGATCTATAATCAACACAATCTCACGGCAATTCCTAACTTTTTGATTTGGTGGCTAATTCGTACAAATTCGTACGATCTAATTTGTACAATTTAGTACGATTTGCTCATCCCCCAATGACGGTTGGGTTTAGGGGTGGGGTTAGGTGCCACGCCTCCTTTTTAAAATCGTACAATTTCGTACGACTGAATTCGTACGAATTTGTACGAATTAGCCACTAAACTGACAAAACGTAAAATACTTTTTCGTGAGATCAGGCTGCCATAATAGATAAGTGATTACAAACCGCACGGGCGATTACAACTTATAACACACAATTAAACACATATTTTGCAAACTATACAAAATGAGGCAACAATTTTAATAACACTTACATGTTATGATGCGGAGGAAAAAGAAACTAGTCCATATGAACTGCAACAGTTACTGACAAAGTCCCTGTCAAAGTCTGACAAAGTCCCATACATAATAATTTCTGCTGCTCCTTGCTTGAATAACAAATGGCTGGCGAATCCCGCGTTGCAGCGTAGGTTCATTCATTCATTTTCTTTTCGGCCTAGTCCCTTTATTAATCTGGGGTTGCCACAGCAGAATGAACTGCCAACTTATCCAGCATATGTTTTACGCAGCGGATGCCCTTCTGGCTGCAACACATCACTGGGAAATGCAGCGTAGGTTATTATCTTAAAATCATTGGCTATACCGTGGTGTTGTTGTCAAAATGAACTTTAACCCTTTATTCCCTGCAGCCGAATCTCCATCTCTTAGTGATCGTCATCTTCACGTCATGATCAGTCCTGTGATCCCCCACGCTCTGCCAGTGTCTGAAGTCAAATGGGCGTTCACATTTTACCGGACCTGGAACTACATATTTGCTGATGTACCGTATCAACGTTGACGCGTTCAAACAAAATATCCGAACCCAACTCGATTCATTTATTCGACTCTGAGTCGACTATTTCATTAAAGAATCAATAGTTTTAAACATGCAGCACTTTCAGATTTAACCTCAGCTGGATGTTTTCATTCACTTAGATCTGTATCACACACTCTATGGAAGCTCATTTTCAAAACCCATAATAGGGGCTCTTTAACAGGCAGTTTTAGCGTTCCTGTTAATTTTAGAATTCAGTTCAAGATTTTACTTCTTATTTTTAAAGCACTGAATAGGCAAGCACCTTCTTATATTTATGAACTTATTAACTTACATTCAACTCCTCTGTCCCTTAGGACAGCAAATAAAGTTTTACTACAAATTCCTCAATCACAACTAAAAAATAAAAGGATATAGAGCCTTTGCAGTCGCTGCTCCACGTTTGTGGAACCAGCTGCCACTGGACATTACGTGCTTCTTCTCTCTCTATTTTTAAGTCCAGACTTAAAGGTGCAGTGATCTGCCAAAATGCTAATCGGTTAGCATAATATCTTTGGAACCCAGTCCTCCCCTGCCGTCCAAAGTCATGCCTCCTGAAATCATGAACGCATGCACTGCCACATGACAGCAGACAACCCAGTAGATCATGTCATTCGCCATTTAGAACTGTAGTTAGTGGTTGGCCGGCGCTGTGTAGGAATCACACTTATTACTAAGCCATACTTACATGCTATTTCAGAGGGAATATTCCAAGTAGGGGTGAACAATATAGGGAGAGCGTCACAGGTTGTCATTGTTCAAAAACCAACTTCTGCTCAGTAAAGCAGGCTAGGCGGAATAGTGGTATTTACTGATGTTTTGTTGTTAAACTAAATAAAAAACTACATTATTTATGCTGTGAAATTAAATATGTCACATCGATCTTTCGCCAGGAGATTTCAGTGGCTGAACAATACATCTGCACATAAACCATTCCTAAAACAACACAATCTACCTCAGCTTTTTAAAAAGAGATTTAAAACATAACATGACCTGTCTAAAAGAAATACTTCAGCCATGGTGTCGTCCTTCCTCCAGCATGCAAAAGTAAGTCCAATATTGATTCAGGATTTTAAAAAGTTTTGATTCTGCTTTTGATTTTACAGACTGTGATTGTCTTGTGTGCACGCCTCATATAGTGCACTCAACTAATGGTGGATCTGCGTGAGACGCACCATTGTACACATCTACATTTGTTGACAGACAGTTTGGGTTACTTATCGGAATTATGGGAATTGTCGGCCTGACAAATTTTAATTGGATGAACATTTTTTTGTCTTATGCCTCACCCAGAATATAAAAATTCATTTAAACCATTTACTTTAATCATTACTATTGGACTGTGAAGAGACTTTCAACCAGCACAACAGAAAATGTTTCTGAAGACAATCACCTACTGCACCTTTAAGATCCATTCTGTTGCCTTCCCTGGCTTTTAATCTTTGTTGTGCATTGTTGTTGTCATACTATTATTTTTATTGTTTTATTTTATTGTTATTTTACTCTGTTTTAGATTGTGTGTTTTGGTTTTGTTCAGACCTTTAGTCAGTGCCAAACTGAAGTTAAATGTGCTTTATAAATAAACTTTACTTATTTACTTACTCACCGAGATTAAAAAACGATGTGTCGTTTAAAACCTGTATGACTTTTTATTCTTGTATGGATGACATATACAGTTGAAGTCAAAATTATTAACCCTCCTTTGAATTTTATTTCTTTTTCAAATATTTCCCAAATGATGTTTAACCGAGGAAGAAAATTTTCACAATATTTTCTATAATATTTTTTTCTTCTGGAGAAGTTCAACCATTTAAAGGTCAATATTATTAGCTCCCTTAAGAATTTTTCTTGATTGTCTACAGAACAAACCATCGTTATACAATAATTTTTCTAATTACCCTAATTTGCCTAATTAACCTAGTTAAGACTTTAAATGTCACTTTAAGCTGACAACTAGTATCTTAAAAAATAAAGATGAAAGAAATCAATTATTAGACATTAGTTATTAAAACTATTATATGAAATGTGTTAAAAATTGTGACAGAAATTGGGGGAATAATATACAGGAGGGCTAATAATTCTGACTTCAACTGTATATTGTAAAATGTCTCATCATTTTTACTCCCTAAAGCAAAAGTCAAGCGGGTGCAGTGTTTTTATCTTGTCTAATGAGTTTTCCTTACTTTTATTTTTATATTTAGACCACTTTTAGTCATAAGAATGATTATTGCCTGAGCTTTCTTTTAGTGAGATGAATTATATGTTTGTGAGTGTCCGTTTTTGCAAGATAAAACGCATTTGGCTGATTAATTGCTGCTTTTGACAGTTATAAAAATAGGACCAGCTGCAAAAGCAAAGTGTTTGTGATCGTGGGATTAAAGAACCCAAGACTTTTTCTTTTTCAGTTTTTTTCTTTCTTCTTCTTCAAAAATGTAACTGAATTCAGCTGGTAGTGCTGTTGTTACTTTTGTCATACAACATTCCAAAACATTTTGAATGCACATTCAGAGCTCCAAATGAGGTTATTAATTAGCAAATTATATAAATATTACGAGCGTAAACATTAGGTGAGCAGGTTACATTGTAACCCTGTGTCCTAACAACACGCTTAGTGACGAGATACAAAGTCATAAGCAATTTGGATTTTTGCACCAAACGAAACATGACAGAAATTTAAATACAGCCATTCAGAAGCACAGAATATGCACTCACTCATGAAATGGTAAGGTTTATAATCTATATTTAATATATATTAACCCTCTTTAACATTATTAAATGTAGATGCCGAATCACTGATATATGTGTTTAGTTCTAAAGTTCAATTTTAAAAAGTTTATTTTATTTTCAAGATCTGAGGTAAACTATCTGCTGCTGCTTTCAGTAGTATGGCAATTAATATCATGTAAAATGGCATTCAAACTCACATTGTTAGCGTTTAACACTGAATAAAGCACGTGAGGTGTACCTGAGGTGATCATTGTCAGTTTTCTGTTGTTCAGCTGTGAGAAACAGAAGCCGTTTCTAATATATCAATTGGAGGTGTTTGTTAGCACAAAAACTTTTTTTTTCATCGAAAATATTCCTTCTATCGGGTGCCGTTACTTTTATTTCGAACACGGTTTAAATCACTCGCTCCTGTCCTCAATCTTGCAACCTGCGCTTGCATTTGTTTTGATTCAGAAGTGCAATATCTAGTTCATCCACTGGGTGTGAAACTTACACACTGCACCTTTAATGATTTTTGGCATGAAAGAAAAAAATTATATATGTTAACCAATTTAATGTTGATCTTAACATAAGACATACGGTTTTGTGGTCTAGGGTCATATACAGTTGAAGTCAAAAGTATTCGCTCTCCTGTGAATTTTTGTTCTTTTTCAAATATTTTCCAAATGATGTTTAACAGAGCAAGGAATTTTTCACAGTGTTTTCTATAATATTTTTTCTTCTGGAGAAAGTCTTTGTTTTATTTTGGATAGAATAAAAGCAGTTTAAATAAAAAAAAAACATTTTAAGGTCAATTTTATCAGCCCCCTTAAGCAATATTTTATTTAGGCTACAGGACAAAGCGTCATTATACAATGACTTGCCTAATTAGTTAGGCCTTTAAATGTCACTTTAAGCTGAATACTAGGGTGTTGAAAAATATCTAGTAAATTATTATTTACTTTCATCATGGCAAAGATAAAAGAAATCAGTTATTGGAAATGAGTTATTAAAACTATTATGTTTAGAAACGTGTTAAAAAATCTCTCTGTTAAACAGAAATATTTCTAATAATTCACGAAGGGTAATAATTCTGACTTCAACTAATATATTTAATTTATTTTTATTCGATTTTTTTTACTGAGTGTAACTACAAAAGAATACAATTAAATAAAGCAAAAGGATTTGGCACGTTTTCAGTACCATATGGTGAAAAGTAACTCAAAAACAGTGCTTTATTAAACAAATTGTTGCTCTGGTCTTAAATTAAATTATAATTAAGATTTTCCAAAAGGATCTCAGCTGTAAACTGTATAAGGAGCTCTACTGCTTGCACATTACTGTAACATTAAAGGCTGTAATTAATAGTGGAATGCAAATATCATATTAAAATGATGATGGTTTTTACAGATAATAATCAACATCAAAATAATTTAAACATCTAAACATTAAAGTCTAAATGTGATTATAAAATGAAGTATCTACTCATATCGATTAAAATAATTTATATGGTGGCTTTCTAACTTTCTAACTAACATATTCAATAATAAAACCAGTACAAAACTGTTTAAAATTTCCTGAATGCATAGATTAATAATTAATGATAGAAATTCTGTTCTATTGAGTTCATTTCACATGTCACTAAGCTGTTATTTCAGACAAGTTAAGCCACGGACATGCATAAATCGCCTAAGGTAAATCTACTTAACATTGTTTACAAGCTGTTTTATTGACGTTTCTCTGCTGAAACACTGATTGATCAATTACATGAGGTTAGATGTTTGTTTATTTTTATTTCTGGCCTTAACTAGGATGGTTCTGTATAGCAATTTTCATTCTATATAGCATCAAAAAAAGATGACATTTTTGGTGAATTTCTGATAAATGGACTGAATTTAAAAGAGGAGACTTTGTTTTGTGTGAGCAATAAAATACAAATCTTAGTTCGACACTATGTAATGTCAAATGTCAAGTGAACTTATAGTCACATATCAACTGAAATAGCATAGTGTAATATCTATAAAAATCTATATCAATATCATTTTTTTCCTCTGTATATTTTTTCTTATATTTTTTCTTATTTTTTTAATATTTTTTATATTTAATGAGTTATTAAAACAATAACATATTGTTTTAATAACTCATTTCTAATAACTGATTTCTTTTAGCTTTGCCATGAAGACAGTATATAATCTTTTTACTAGATACTTTTCAAGATTCTAGTATTTAGCTTAAAGGGCAATTTAAGGGCTTAACTAGGTTAATTAGGCAGGTTAGAGTAATTAGGCAAGCCATTTTATAATGATGGATTGTTCTGTAGACAATCGGGAAAAAAATATTGAGGTAATAATATTGACCTTAAAATGGTTTTAAAAAATTTAAAACTAATAATATAATGTTACACCAGGCTAGTTTAAGTCGCTCATTTAAAATAGAACTATAGAACAACAAACCAGCAAAACAAAACAAATGTCTAGAGATAAATAACGACGATAAAGCACTTAAGATATAATCACAACAAAACTTTAACATAAATAATAAATATGTAAATAATGCAAAACAAAGCCATAAGGTTAACAAGTCAAAGAGATGGCAGGTCTTAGCATGAGAACATTTGAATAGCCACACTGTCCTAGGGAAGCTAGCACACAACTCTTATTTATATGGATTTATATGGAACCAATTGGTGATCTTCCAATCAGGATCTGCCACATACAGTTGACGTCAGAATTATTAGCCCCCCTTTTAATTAATTTATTTTTTTATATTTCCCAAATGATGTTTAACAGAGCAAGGAAATTTTCACAGTATGTCTGATAATATTTTTTTCTTCTGGAACAAGTTTATTTGTTTTATTTCATCTTTTAAAAAACATTTTAATGTCAAAATTATTAGCCCCTTTAAGCAATATTTTTTTCGATAGTCTACAGAACAAACCATCATTATACAATAACTTGCCTAATTACTCTAACCTGCCTAGTTAACCTAATTAACCTAATTCTTTAAATGTCACTTTAAGCTGTATAGAAGTGTCTTGAAAAATATCTAGTCAAATATTATGTACTGTCATCAGGGAAAAGATAAAATAAATCAGTTATTAGAAATGAGTTATTAAAACTATTATGTTTAGAAATGTGTTAGGAAAAAAACCTTCTCTTTGTTAAACAGAAATTAAGGGGAAAAAATTAAAAAGGGGGGCTAATAATATAGGGGGCTAATAATTCTGACTTCAACTATGTATATATATATATATATATATATATATATATATATATATATATATATATATATATATATAAATATATATATATATATATATATATATATATATATATATATATAGTTATACAATATTGCATTTGTTTGATACTGAACTGAAAGAAATCTGAACATTTTTCATAGGAATACATGTACTTACCCTGTATGCTTTAAAGGGTTAGTTCACCCAAAAATTAGCCCATGGCTAATCTCGCTCATCACATTCTAGGTGTTTATGACTTTCTTCTTTCAGATTAATCCAGCCTTGAGTTATATAAAACTCATTAATAAAATCAATTGATAAAATCAATCAGATGCCAAGTAAATATCCTTGTTTATCTGAAAAACAATGCTAAAGTCAGAAATTCTGCTTTGAAAACCGTGCCGGAACGCTGTCTTTGTTTTGGTCATTTTAACCTGGCCAATGATAGTTTATCCAGCCTTGAGTTTTAAAACTCATTAATAAAAATCTTCTGTCTTGTTCAGGCTTTACAATGGTACATGGGGAAAGTAAAGTACATCTATTCCTAATAAAAATTAATGAATGATGCATTTTTGCAAAGAAAATATACATATTTAAAACTTCATAAACAATTTTATGTAACTTCCATGAGAATCTGCTATGTTCTTCATTTGAGGTGCATATTTGTGATGCATTTACCTCATTTTAAATCAGGGGCTCATTTGAATTTTTGTCTTAACAAGGCCTTTAGCAATCCTGATGACGTGGTGCAGCTTGGGATCCGCCACCATCCCACAGCTGGAACTGCTGATACAGAGGAGAGTGTTCTCCCACTGCGTGCAACTTAATCTCAATGGTGCATGTGATTTGGGGCGCTAACTTTATCTTTGAGCTGTTGGATAATTAATGCAAGACTGCCCTTTGAAATCTGTCTTTCACCCTTTTATTTCAGTGATCTACTGTCTTCAGATTACATGGAGATCCACTATGAGAATGACAAGCCAGTTCTATCCAGGGTAAGACACAGAGAGCAGCACACTAATATAACTGAAAATAACCACATTATGAAATGCTGAATGTGCGTTTGTTTAGGGAGGCGAGCACTGCTATTACCATGGCCATGTGAGAGGAAAAGAAGACTCCCGTGCAGCCTTATCCACCTGCAACGGGCTTCAGTAAGCAACCTTATTTTTTATTTATATACAGTACTGTCTAAAAGTCTTAGACCCCCAGTTACATTTGTTGTTTTAGTGAGGGTGTAATGAAATTAATATTACTTCTCATTCTCTTGATTAAATTATAACCGGATAATACAGGTTCTAGTTGATTTTTTGGCGTCTAATTGTTTAAGATTTATGAAAGAAAGAGTTAGTGAAAGATAGAAGAATGAATGAAAAATACTGTAGTTTCTGTCTTGATTTGATCTGCACCTGAATTGAAGGGATTGTGAATGCTGAAAAGTACACACAGGTTTTAATTCGTCATGTAATTCCTACTGGAAAGCACCTAATTTGTAATAGTTTTATTTTTCAGCATGATAATGATCCCAAACACACTGCTGATGTAGTGAAATCAAATCATATTTGGAGAGAAAAATAGCTAATGAATCCAAGACAGTCATGAAATGGCCTCCACAGAGTCCAGACCTGAATGTTATATATAGGATCTATTGGAAATATTATAGGCAGTATGAGATTTACCTGGAGAGAAAAAGAAAGGTAGAACATTCTTAATCTGTGGAAGAACTGTTAGAAATGCCGAAACATACTTGATAATACAAAGCACATAATTTCAGAAAAGATTTAAGCATAAAAGTTCAAGCATGTGCTTGTTGCTAACAAGGTCATGTTAAACACAGACTTTCGATGCTAGTCTTTTGATTCCAAAGTAATTTTGTTTTGAATTGTGTGTACATATTTCCCTTTCTTTTTGTATATTAAAGGTATAGTTCACCCAAAAGTAATGACCCTGCACTCGCTTCATACCTTTTAGATAGATAGATTTGTGCAAAAGTCTTAGGCTCCCAGAGCTGGTGGTGGCCTAAAACTTTTGCACTGTACTGTATATCCACATGTTTGTTTATTTTAGCCCCTTTTATTTATTGGGTCAAAGGAGAACTTGTCTAGTCCCTAGCAGGGGTGTAAAAAGCACTCAGAACTGATTAGTGAAAATTTGGGTAAAATGGGTGAAAATTAGACTCTATTAAAGTATACTAAGTTGACTCAGAAATAAAAATTGTGTTATTAATTACTCACCCATATGTCTTTCCAATCCCCTGAGAATTTTGTTCAGCTTCAAAACAAATAAAGATTATTTTGATGAAATCCAGGAGCTCTCCCATCCTCCATAGGCTGCAATGAACTATCCTGAGACGTTCAATGTCCAAAAAAGGAACGAAAAGCACTGTCAAACATTAAATGTGACTTCAGTGGTTCAACTGTAATTATACGAAACTCCAAGAACAATTTGTGTCTTTGTCTTTGTTCACCTATGTCTTCTGCGTCAAATTAGGGTGCGCATTTACTATGAGCGATACAATGATTACATGTTGTGCTGCTGACTTTAATGGCAATACATCATATTGCCTCTAGTAATTAATAAGAATATACTTGAGCAAAGGTAAAAACATAAGCAAATTTGAGTGCACTCCTCACAAATCTATCTTTTAAGTTTTGTTGGGTACCGAAACCTGGTGCCATTATAGCACCGGTACCTTTGTAACCGGTCCGAATCAGCATAGGAATTTCGGTGCCTAATTTCGGTGCGACTGGTGCTGCGACAAGGAGGTAAGAAGCATCAAGGGGTGCATCAAAGGCACACATAGGTACGCGTTGTCACATCATCTCTAAACATTTCATTCTGAACAACTTTGAGGAATGCAGATAGGCAATGTCAGGCGTTTGTTCTTGTTGCTTAAGGAACGAACGCACGCACACAACGCACGCAGTAAAGCGCATTCGGTGAGCAAGAGCGACTCTCTTTAGATCAACACGCATGATCACGTTCATAAAATTTGCTTAAACTAGGCATTCTAAAGCGTATTTTACAAGCAAGGATTCTGACACAGCAACGTGAAGCAGATGCTTTACAAAAGTTGCGTATAACGGGGAAACACGTCAAACTTAATGACACATTTGAGGGCTCATGGAATCAACTTAAGGTAGAGGAAAAAAAGCTTGAAAGCTTGTGACATCATCTGGCACATTCAATGAGTATGTACATGGACACCAATGCTCCGATTTTAATATGATTAAGACAATACTCTGATTAAGAATCTAGACTTCCATGTAAACAGTGCTTTTTGATTACCTTAAAGGACCACAGACACCTGCGTCGCGGAATGCGGAGGTTTTTGTCTTTCCATTCAACGTGCGGTATCAAATTCCATTAAATGAGCACTCTTCCACCAGCCCTTACTTAATGCTTGCATCAAATACCTCATTTTGTCATGGGGCATGAATGAAATGTTCCTGAATGAATGTGAAACTGCAGTTGAAGTCGAATTTTTTTTAAATGAAACACCTGAAATTACACGAAAGTCTGGAGGAAACATGGATAGCGTGGTAACGCAATGACGTTAATTGATCCATGTACTATAACATGTAAGATGGGATCATGAAAGGAACATTCAAAAAAGCAACTCATATAAACACCTTAATCATATTATTGTCTTATTCAGATTAAGGCAAATCATTAGATTACTAATAACCATGTAAACATAGTCACAAGCCCCAACCCTAGAAAAAAGGAGTTTTGATTTTGCAATATTTTGCTTGAGTTTAATTATACTATTTTTCGATTTCAAAATATGTTTGTTTTGTTTTGTTATGTTTTGTTTAAATGCACCAAAATACATGCCTATATTCAATGAGAAATGGATAAAAATATTCATTTTCAAAATGGGCTGTACTCAATTATGCTAAGCACTGTATATATTAAAGCCAAAACAACACTTACAAGTACTTTTCTCTGATGTTAACATTAGTGACATTTTGCTCATTTAATACATGACATGCAATCAGACGATCTTTGGGTTGCCAGGTAAGCCTCCAGGATGAATGTCCATTAAGAAACAATTCAGTTTTTAAGTTGTATTCATGAGAAAGAACATTTTTTGGTGGCCACAGCAAAAAAAACAACAACAAAACACAACACACAATTTAGTTTTTTTTCCACAATTCTGCATTTTGACACAATTGTGCGTTAAAACTGTGACCTGGCAACACTGATTTAGGGGATTAAATAGGTATGGGTTTAAGTAAAATGTTAACATTTGTTTTACACAATAAAAGTCTGATATGATTTGCTCTTTATTTGATATAAATCTATATTATCATTTAAAGTATTTTTTGTTGATTTTGACCAATTGACATTTTATGCTTTTAAATAAACATTTTAACAGTAGTTTACAGAAAAAAGCAAAAGTTGGATTTCATTTATACCCTACTATGAATCGTTACATCAGCAGAAGCTCTATTTTTTAATATATAGCTGTATAATGAGCTGAAAAAAATAAATCACATCCTTTAGCAATGACATTTATATTGAGTAA